>NC_090812.1:45341194-45421194 GCF_000390325.3 Nicotiana tomentosiformis | reverse complement strand
TGTAGTACTGTCGGTCTAAGGAGAGGAATGGAAGTAGTCGTCTTGCTTCTTTTCTTTGGATCTGCTTATGTCTCTACTTCGCTTGATTCTCATGCCAGTGGACTTCATGCTCTGTTTTTGGCCTTATTAGCTTGATTTCATAAGTGAGCATGAAGTTGGAATTGAATAGATAGTGAGAAAAAGCGCCTTTCGTGATTCAAGTAGTAAGCTCGGATTCATGATTGAGAAAGAAATCTTCCAAGCGCAGCTTTAGCTGAATCTATTATAGGGTAGGCTCTTTGGATAGATTGACTTAAGGCGATGAAGGCCCACATATTTAAAATCTCGGCTCCCCTCAAGGAAAAAGCGGGATACTTAGCTGAAAGGGTGAACAAGGCCGAGCGCCTTCAAAGGTTGCTCCAGTCGCCTGAAGCCTTGTGGATTGATTGTGGGGGATTTAGGCGTGTCACGCCAACCATCTTCCAGTTCCTGGATAATCATTCCCGGATAATGCTTGCCGCAGGGGCTAATTTGCGAAGCAAAATATAAAACTGAATGGAAACTAGCGCTAACTAAACATCAATAAAAAGCTAGGCCGAAAAGGCCGTCACAACTACTACAGCTGACAAACCACCAAATTATACATACCAGGCCTACAAACCCAACATACTGTACTAACCAACAGGATATGTCTACAAGCCTCTACTGATAGATATATTGTGATCGGAACAGGGCCCCGACCTACCCATAACATATATACAGATATACATAAGATGTACACAAAACTCTAGACCTGGCAACTCCGAAAGACGTGGAGCTTACCGATCAGGCTGAACTCAGGAAATACCTACTGAGGAGGTCTACCCGTCTGTCTGTCCGAACCTGCACGCATGAAATGCAGCGCCCCCAGAAAAGGGACGTCAGTACGAAATAATGTACCGAGTATGTAAGGCAATAAAATAACTGAAATCTAAAACTGAATTGATAATATGATAACTGAAATTAACTGGGAGTCAAAGATGGTCTGGAGATATACTTACCTGCTGATAGTGACTAAAATCCTTCAATATAGTAAGTAAAATAAATGTCCGGCCCTATAAGGCTCGGTACGTGTAACTGCTCGGCCGTAGTAGGCTCGCTCATAGGCGCTCGGCCACACTGGGCTCTGTACCTCGGCCATCCTGGGCTCACTAATAGGCACTCGGCCACAGTAGGCTCGGTATATATAACTTACCATCTGATCAGAGGTTGCCCGATAGGGGCCTGCCCACCGATTATAGCTCGATGGTGGTGAAAATAGTGTAATACTGCATATATATATAGACCCTCTGCTCTCTTGACTGAATAAAGACAAAACTAAACTGAATATGAAATCCCGATAAGGAATAATATTGTAACTTATGAGACTAGAATAATGTGAATAAATTCATGAATACGAACTTCTCTTTATGTCTCATTATTAACACATGTAGCTACGAGATCATGCCAAAATGAAGGAAGGGCTTAGCCTTAACATACCTTATCACAATATTTCCAATCACCAAGTTGAACTCACCTCTTTGCACCTTAATCTTATTTGTTTGATAACTCAGCTCTTATCTTGGTTCTTCAAACTCTAGGTTTTACCTCCAATTAGAACTTGAAAGGAGAGAAAATCAATTAGGGTTTGTGGGAAATTTTTGGGAGGATTCTTTGCAGAGCTTATATCTGGTTATTATGCTCTATTTTAAGTCTAATATATGAAGAAAATAGGCCCTTAAAAGGCCTCTTTGGACGACCCGAAATGGCCCCTTTTTGGGCTTTCATTTAAGCAAGTAGGTGACACACCTACTTGTCACCTAGCAGTTTGCGCAGTATCGCACAAATGCCCATATCTTTCTACTGCAATGTCGTATTGACAAACGGTTTAATGCGTTGGAAACTAGACTCATAGATCTTTAATTTGATTGGTGGAACACCCCATAACTCTAAGTATATTGGGAGAAAATCGCAGTTACATTTGACCAAAAGTTTCAGTAAAACTTATGAATGTAACTTGTGATGACTTTCATCGACTTTTGTTTCACAACTCTCTTGACTTCAAAAGATAACACACGGATGTCATACGACTAATATAAATCATAACATAATCTCCTTATCATGTTAATCACCCTAGTCTCACCCCAAAGGTACATGTTATAACATTTCCAACTTGTCGACTTTTGACGAAACATTATTTTATTTAATTGCTTTAGCTTCTGAACTGTCCAACCCTCTTTATACTTGTTGTTCATGATCTTCAATATTTGTAACCTCAGAGGTAACATGATTGACTTACTTTATATACTTTTAAATATTATCTCATTTTTGGTCCTACATTAGTTTGCTTACGACGCATTTTTACGTACGAAAATATAGGGTGTAACATCACTCCCTCCTTGGGAACATTCGTCCTCGAATGTTTACTCTTAGAGACTTTGGAAAATTTTGCCAAAGTATCCTTCGTACACTAGGTTAAAACCAACCTGCACGTAGCCAGAAACATAGTAGGCATGTGTCACGCCCCGAACCTAGGAGCGAGACAAGCACCCGGTGCCTCACCTAACCTGGCGTACCAAATTGCGACTAAGGGACTCTGAACATATAATGTCATACTTTGGCCATGGGGCCATCTTGCAAGACAATTTGCAAAGCAAAATATAAAACTGAATGGAAACTAGCGCTAACTAAACATCAATATAAAGCTAGGCTGACAAGGCCGTCATAGCTACTACAGCTGACAAACCATCAAATATACATACCAGGCCTACAAACCCAACATACTGCACTAACCAACAGGATATGTCTACAAGCCTCTACTGATAGATGTACTATGATCGGAACAGGGCCCCGACCTACCCATAACATATATACAGATATACATAAGATGTACACAACACTCTAGACCTGGTAACTCCGAAAGACATGGAAGCTTACCGATCAGGCTGAACTCGGGAAACACCTACTGAGGAGATCTACTCGTCCGTCTATCTGAACCTGCATGCATGAAATGCAGCGTCCCCGGAAAAGGGACGTCAGTACGAAATAATGTACCGAGTATGTAAGGCAATAACATAACTGAAAATCAAAACTGAACTGATAATATAATAACTGGAAGTAACTGGGAGTCAAAGATGATCTGGAGATATACTTACCTGCTGATACTGACTCAACTCCTTCAATATAGTAAGTAAAATAATTGTACGGCCTTATAAGGCTCGGTATATATATAACTGCTCTGCCATAGTAGGCTCGCTCATAGGCACTCGGCCATACTAGGCTATGTATCTCGACCATGCTGGGCTCGCTCATAGGCGCTCGGCCACAGTAGGCTCAGTATATAACTTTCCATCTGATCAGAGGTTGCCCAATAGGGGCCTGCCCATCGATTATAGCTCGATGGTAATGAAAATACTGTAATACTGTATATATAGGATTGCTGCTCTCTTGACTGGAAGAAGACAATACTAAAATTGAATATAGAGTCTCGATAAGGAATAATATTGTAACTTATGAGACTAGAATAGTGTGAATAAATTCATGAATATGAACTTCTCTTTTTGTCTCATTACTAACACATGTAGCTACGAGATCATGCCAAAATGAAGGAAGGCTTAGCCTTAACATACCTTATCACAATCTTTCGAATCACCAAGTTGAGCTCACCTCTTCGTACCTTAATCTACAAGAATGATAATAATACTATCGTTAAGTTACGAAAGGTACAACTATCGCACAACGAACGACAAACCTATTTTGTATTAAAACGGACAGCATCTCCCCTATAATCCTTACTTCCTCCAAATTCAAGATAACACCAACAATACAAGAACAGAACAATAACAACATATATACATCATTTTCCAGCCCTATATACACCATCAAATACTACAAAACAGCCCAACACACCCCAATCTCTTCGTACACAAAACGACCACCGTAGTAGTGTCAAACGACCCGAAAATGTTATGACGAACGACCAGACAACCACCCTACATTTATATGGTGTTTATAAACCCCCTTCCTCGTCCAAAACTCCACAAAATAGTAGTAAAACATGCAGCCCAACAGCAACACAAAACAGTCCACAAAACAGTCCGCTACAAGTGAATAACTCGAACTCACGGCTTCCGATCACCGTCCCGTGAGTTCTTACAAGTATAGAATGACTTACCATGAATTTACAGAAGAAAAATTGGATGAAAGAGAGCAGTAAACTCACCTTATTTGTTGGATAACTCAGCTCCTATCTTGGTTCTTCAAACTCTAGGTTTTACCTCCAATTAGAACTTGAAAGGGAGAGAAAATCAATTAGGGTTTGTGGGAAATTTTTGGGAGGATTCTTTGCAGAGCTTATGTCTGGTTATTATGCTCTATTTTAAGTCTAATATATGAAGAAAATAGGCCCTTAAAAGGCCTCTTTGGACGACCCGAAATGGCCCATTTTTGGGCTTTCATTTAAGCAAGTAGGTGACACACCTACTTGTCACCTAGCAGCTTGTGCAGTATCGCAAAAATGCCCATATCTCATTACTCCGATGTCATATTGACAAACGGTTTAATGCATTGGAAAATAGACTCATAGATCTTTAATTTGATGGGTGGAACACCCCATAACTCTAAGTATATTGGTAGCAAATCGCAGTTACATGTGACCCAAAGTTTCAGTAAAACTTATGAATGTAACTTGTGATGACTTTCATCGACTTTTGTTCCACAACTTGCTTGACTTCAAAACATAACACACGGATGTCATACGACTAATATAAATCATAACATAATCTCCTTATCATGTTAATCACCCTAGTCTCACCCCAAAGGTACATGTTATAACATTTCCAACTTGTCGACTTTCGACGAAACATTATTTTATTTAATTGCTTTAGCTTCTGAACTGTCCAACCCTCTTTGTACTTGTTGTTCATGATCTTCAATATTTGTAACCTCAGAGGTAACATGATTAACTTACTTTATATACTTTTAAATATTATCTCATTTTTGGTCCTACATTAGTTTGCTTACGACGCATTTTTACGTACGAAAATATAGGGTGTAACATCACTCCCCCTTGGGAACATTCGTCCTCGAATGTTTACTCTTAGAGACTTTGGAAAATTTTGCCAAAGTATCCTTCGTACACTAGGTTAAAACCAACCTGCACGTAGCCAGAAACATACTATGCATGCCACATATGGCCAATCTTTATAAATAGCAGCAATTTGCCTCACCGACCGTAAATCATAAATATTGAAAGTGAAAAATAAAAGCTTACCTGATGACCTGCTAGCCTACATAGAGCTATGTTGTAGCGTCCCATCTCGAACCATATCTTCAGTTTGAAATAGGTGGGGGTATTTAGACTTCATTTCTTCCTCCGATTCCCACGTCATCTCTTCTACATTCTTGCTCCTCCATAAAACCTTTACGGAAGCTACCTCCTTATTTCGTAGATTGCGGATTTGTCGGTCTAGGATGGCAACTGGAATTTCCTCGTATGACAAGTCCTCTGTAATCTGTACATCATCCGTGGGCACCACTCGGGTAGGATCGCCAATGCACTTCCGTAGCATAGATACGTGAAAAATCGGATGGACAGACTCCAATTCTGAGGGAAACTCTAACTCATAAGCTACTTGGCCCACTCTCCGAATGATCCTATAAGGCCCAATATACCGTGGGCTAATCTTGCCTTTCTTGCCAAACCTCATCACGCCCTTCATAAATGATACCTTTAAGAATACCCAGTCATTAATCCTGAACTCTAAGTCTCGTCGCCGCACGTCAGAATATGACTTCTGACGACTCTGAGCTGTCAACAGTCGCTCCCGGATAACCTTTACTTTCTCTATGGCCTGCTGAACCAGGTCTGGCCCATGTAACCCAGATTCTCCAACATCAAACCACCCTATAGGAGATCTGCACTTACGCCCATACAAAGCCTCGTACGGAGCCATCTGGATACTGGAGTGGTAACTGTTATTATATGCAAACTCGATAAGAGGTAGATGTTCATCCCAACTTCTTTTAAAATCCAACACACATACTCGTAACATATCCTCGAGCGTCTGAATTGTGCGCTCGGCTTGTCCATCAGTCTGTGGATGAAAAGCTGTGCTGAGATTCACCTGAGTCCCTAGACCTCTCTGAAATGACCTCCAAAAATGTGCTGTAAACTGAGCCCCACGGTCAGATATAATAGAAACTGGTACTCCGTGTAGCCGCACTATCTCCTTAATATATAACTTTGCATAATCTTCTGCTATATATGTAGATCTGACCGGTAGGAAGTGAGCTGATTTCGTGAGCCTATCGACTATCACCCATATGGAATCGAACTTATGATTAGAATGAGGTAAACCCATGATAAAGTCCATGTTTATCGCCTCCCATTTTCATGTCGGGATCTCTATAGTCTGCATTAGCCCTCCAGGCTTCTGGTGCTCTACCTTCACTTGCTGGCAACTAGTACACTGGGCGACAAACTCAGCAATGTTCTTCTTCATATCGTTCCACCAGTACACATCCTTAATGTCATGATACATCTTCGTTGACCCAGGATGGATGGAATACCATGAATAATGTGCCTCTGACATAATCCTGTCTCGTAGCCCTGCTACATCTGGAACACACAAACGACCCCTATATCTGAGAACCCCATCTCCCTTTAGCTCTAACAGTGGCTTCTTCTGCTGTGGAACTCGCTCTCTCAGCTCGACCAACTCTGGGTCCTCGTACTGCCTTTCCTTGACTTCCGCTATGAGGGATGATTTTGTAGTGTTTTGGAGTACAACTCCACCATCCTCAGAATCTACTAACCGAACCCCCAACGAAGACAATTGATGAATCTCTCTAGCTAATTGTCTTTTCTTGGGCTCTACATGTGCTAAGCTACCCATAGATCGGCGACTTAAGGCATCTGCTACAACATTAGCTTTCCCTGGATGGTAGAGAATGTTAACATCGTAATCTTTCAATAACTCAAGCCATTGCCTCTGTCGCAAATTCAACTCTTTCTGCTTGAAGATATATTGTAGACTTTTATGATCAGTAAATACATCAACATGAACACCATATAAATAATTCCGCCATATCTTAAGTGCATGGACAACCGCAGCTAACTCGAGGTCGTGGGTCGGATAATTCCTCTCGTGCTTCCTCAACTGCCTTGAAGCATATGCAATTACCTTCCCATGTTGCATCAGGACACATCCTAACCCGACACCTGATGCATCACAATACACGGCATAACCCTCTAGACCCTCTGGAAGTGTTAGAACTGGAGCTGAGGTCAACTTGTTCTTAAGCTCTTGGAAACTCCGCTCACAAGCCTCTGTCCATTGAAACTTAGTTTCTTTCTGTGTCAACTTCGTCAATGGTGCCGAAAGGGAAGAAAAACCCTCTACGAACCTCCGATAGTATCCTGCTAAGCCTAGAAAGCTACGAACCTCTGTCGGAGTGGTAGGTCTAGGCCAAGATTTCACGGCCTCAATCTTCTGAGTGTCCACCTTTATCCCTTCATCTGATACAATATGCCCCAAGAATGCTACAGACTTCAACCAGAACTCACATTTAGAAAACTTAGCATACAACTTACGATCACGGAGGGTTTGGAGTACCGCTCGTAGGTGGTCCGCATGCTCATCCTCTGAACGGGAATAAACCAGAATATCATCAATAAATACTATCACGAACAGATCTAAAAATGGCCGGAATAGGCTATTCATCAAGTCCATAAATACAGCGGGTGCATTAGTCAACCCGAAGGACATGACAAGGAACTCGAAGTGGCCATATCGGGTCCTGAAGGCTGTCTTCGGAATATCTTTTTCCCGAACTCTGACCTGGTGGTACCCCGACCTCAAATCTATCTTTGAAAAGCATCTAGCCCCCTGCAACTGATCAAACAAGTCATCGATCCTTGGAAGTGGATACTTATTCTTAATAGTTACCTTGTTCAGCTGCCTATAATCGATACACATCCTCAGCGAGCCGTCTTTCTTCCGCACAAATAGTACTGGTGCACCCCAAGGTGAGGTACTGGGCCTGATGTAACCTTTCTCCAGCAAATCTTTTAACTGCTCCTTCAACTCCTTCAATTCGCCAGGTGCCATTCTATACGGAGGGACGGATATTGGTTGAGTTCCTGGAAGCAAATCGATGCTAAAATCAATCTCTCGCTCTGGAGGAATACCTGGAAGCTCATCTGGAAACACATCTGCATACTCTTTGACTACGGGAATAGACTGAAGTGTAGGTATCTCAGCATCTGCATCTCTAACTCGCACAATATGATAAATGCACCCTTTTGCGATCATTTTCCTCGCCTTCAGATAGGAAATAAACCTACCTCTGGGTGTTGGTGTATTACCTACCCATTCAAGGACTGGCTCACCCGGAAAATGAAATCTGGCTGCCTTTGCTCGGCAATCAACTGTGGCATAGCAAGCTGCCAACCAGTCCATGCCCATGATAGCATCAAAATCCATCATCTCTAGCTCAACTAGGTCAGCTGAGGTCTGACGACTACAAATTGTCACCGTACAACCTCGGTAAACCCGTCTAGCAATAATCGATTCTCCGACCGGTGTAGATACCGCAAAAGGATCACTTAGTATTTCAGGCACTATACCAAACTTCCTCGCGACAAATGGGGTAATATACGATAAAGTAGATCCTGGGTCTATCAAAGCATAAGCATCGTGAGAGCAAATGGTTAATATACCTGTCACAACGTCTGGTGAAGACTCTTGGTCCTGTCGACCTGCTAAAGCATAGATACGGTTCTGATTACCACTTGAACTGGAACCTCTACCTCTGCCCCGACCTCTACCAGCCGAAGACTGAGACTCACGCCCTGAAGGATGCACGGACATAGATGATCCTGTTGCTGAACTCGCTGGTTGTGCCATTCCCCCCGAATCTCTATTTGGGCAATCCCGCATCATATGCCCTGGACGCCCACATGTATAACAAGCATCAGAACCTGCTCGGCATTGGCCCAAGTGTCCTCTACCACAGATGTCACACCGTGGAGGAAATGACCATGTCTGCGCAGATCCTCGCTGTCGCTGCAAACCCGATGCCCGTGAGCTCTCACCTGGTCCTGACTGAGTATAGCGGTCATACCTGTAACCCTATAACCGAGGTGGCGGAGGCCTAGGTGGCCGTCCGAAGTACTGGGTCCTATAACTACCCTGAGATTGCTCCTGAGACCTAGGAAATCTCATCCTCTTACGTTGCCCTTGCTCAGCCCTCTCTGTACCCTGCTGCCGACGCCTACCCCTTTCTATATTCTGGGCGAATGCCTGAATCCGGGAGATATCCATACTATCCTGCAATGCAGCGGTGGCACATGCCTCGGTTAACTCTGGGGCTAACCCTGCTATAAACCTGTGAATCCTGTCCCGCATAGTAGCAACTATGGATGGTGCATATCTGGCCAATGAGTCAAAATGGAGACTATACTCTCGAACACTCATATTACCCTGCTTGAGGGCTAGAAACTGATCGACTCGAGCCTGTCGGATCTCCCGTGGTAAGTACTGGTCAAGGAAGGCATCTGAAAAATTCTCCCAAATAGCTGGAGGTGCATCACGTCCCCTGGACCTCTCCCATCCCTCATACCAAAGGATGGCTATATCTCGGAGTCGAAAAGCTGCTAGCTCAACTGCCTCTTTCTCCGTGGCATGCATAACACGAAAGATCCTGTGAAGCTGATCTATGAAATCCTGCGGGTCCTCCCTCTGATCTGTCCCCGTGAACTCTGGGGGACTCAAAGCAATAAACTCTCGGACCCTTGAACTCCCAGACCCCTCAGAATTTCCTGCACTAGCTGATGCCCTAGCCTGTTGCTGGGTAGCTACCAACTGTGTCAACAAATGCACCGCACTCCTTAAGTCCTGATCTGATGGAAGTGGAGGGGGAACTGGATGTGCGGTTTCCCTAGGAATCTCCGTAGTTGGTGGAGGAGCCGGTAATGGCTGAGTAGGGGTCTCACCTTGAGCCTCAGACTGGGCCCCATCTACTGGGGGTACCCTGCTGGTCCCCTCACCTACTGCTGTATCTCTCCTCTGGCTAGCCGTAGTCTTCCTAGTCACCGTCATCTGTGCATGCAAACACCAACACATAAGTTTAATTCAAATTTCCTATAACTCAGTTCTATAGCACGATTTAGATTTCAAAGAAGGGTAACCAACTCCTAAATGCCCTGTAGTGCCCTGCTTATATAATGTGGTGCACAACACATCTATAAACAAGACTCTACTAGACACAGCTTGTAGACTCCCTAGGATAGAACTGCTCTGATACCAAGTTTGTCACGCCCCGAACCTAGGAGCGAGACAAGCACCCGGTGCCTCACCTAACCTGGCGTACCAAATTGCGACTAAGGGACTCTGAACACATAATGTCATACTTTGGCCATGGGGCCACCTTGCAAGACAATTTGCAAAGCAAAATATAAAACTGAATGGAAACTAGCGCTAACTAAACATCAATATAAAGCTAGGCCGACAAGGCCGTCATAGCTACTACAGCTGACAAACCATCAAATATACATACCAGGCCTACAAACCCAACATACTGCACTAACCAACAGGATATGTCTACAAGCCTCTACTGATAGATGTACTATGATCGGAACAGGGCCCCGACCTACCCATAACATATATACAGATATACATAAGATGTACACAACACTCTAGACCTGGTAACTCCGAAAGACATGGAGCTTACCGATCAGGCTGAACTCGGGAAACACCTACTGAGGAGATCTACTCGTCCGTCTATCTGAACCTGCATGCATGAAATGCAGCGTCCCCGAAAAAGGGACGTCAGTACGAAATAATGTACCGAGTATGTAAGGCAATAACATAACTGAAAATCAAAACTGAACTGATAATATAATAACTGGAAGTAACTGGGAGTCAAAGATGATCTGGAGATATACTTACCTACTGATACTGACTCAACTCCTACAATATAGTAAGTAAAATAATTGTACGGCCTTATAAGGCTCGGTATATATATAACTGCTCTGCCATAGTAGGCTCGCTCATAGGCGCTCGGCCATACTAGGCTATGTATCTCGACCATGCTGGGCTCGCTCATAGGCGCTCGGCCACAGTAGGCTCGGTATATAACTTTCCATCTGATCAGAGGTTGCCCAATAGGGGCCTGCCCATCGATTATAGCTCGATGGTAATGAAAATACTGTAATACTGTATATATAGGCTTGCTGCTCTCTTGACTGGAAGAAGACAATACTAAAATTGAATATAGAGTCTCGATAAGGAATAATATTGTAACTTATGAGACTAGAATAGTGTGAATAAATTCATGAATATGAACTTCTCTTTTTGTCTCATTACTAACACATGTAGCTACGAGATCATGCCAAAATGAAGGAAGGCTTAGCCTTAACATACCTTATCACAATCTTTCGAATCACCAAGTTGAGCTCACCTCTTCGCACCTTAATCTACAAGAATGATAATAATACTATCGTTAAGTTACGAAAGGTACAACTATCGCACAACGAACGACAAACCTATTTTGTATTAAAACGGACAGCATCTCCCCTATAATCCTTACTTCCTCCAAATTCAAGATAACACCAACAATACAAGAACAGAACAATAACAACATATATACATCATTTTCCAGCCCTATATACACCATCAAATACTACAAAACAGCCCAACACACCCCAATCTCTTCGTACACAAAACGACCACCGTAGTAGTGTCAAACGACCCGAAAATGTTATGACGAACGACCAGCCAACCACCCTACATTTATATGGTGTTTATAAACCCCCTTCCTCGTCCAAAACTCCACAAAATAGTAGTAAAAACACGCAGCCCAACAGCAACACAAAACAGTCCACAAAACAGTCCGCTACAAGTGAATAACTCGAACTCACGGCTTCCGATCACCGTCCCGTGAGTTCTCACAAGTATAGAACGACTTACCATGAATTTATAGAAGAAAAACTGGATGAAAGAGAGCAGTAAACTCACCTTATTTGTTGGATAACTCAGCTCCTATCTTGGTTCTTCAAACTCTAGGTTTTACCTCCAATTAGAACTTGAAAGGGAGAGAAAATCAATTAGGGTTTGTGGGAAATTTTTGGGAGGATTCTTTGCAGAGATTATGTCTGGTTATTATGCTCTATTTTAAGTCTAATATATGAAGAAAATAAGCCCTTAAAAGGCCTCTTTGGACGACCCGAAATGGCCCATTTTTGGGCTTTCATTTAAGCAAGTAGGTGACACACCTACTTGTCACCTAGCAGCTTGCGCAGTATCGCAAAAATGCCCATATCTCATTACTCCGATGTCATATTGACAAACGGTTTAATGCATTGGAAAATAGACTCATAGATCTTTAATTTGATGGGTGGAACACCCCATAACTCTAAGTATATTGTGAGAAAATCGTAGTTACATGTGACCCAAAGTTTCAGTAAAACTTATGAATGTAACTTGTGATGACTTTCATCGACTTTTGTTCCACAACTTGCTTGACTTCAAAACATAACACACGGATGTCATACGACTAATATAAATCATAACATAATCTCCTTATCATGTTAATCACCCTAGTCTCACCCCAAAGGTACATGTTATAACATTTTCAACTTGTCGACTTTCGACGAAACATTGTTTTATTTAGTTGCTTTAGCTTCTGAACTGTCCAACCCTCTTTGTACTTGTTGTTCATGATCTTCAATATTTGTAACCTCAGAGGTAGCATGATTAACTTACTTTATATACTTTTAAATATTATCTCATTTTTGGTCCTACATTAGTTTGCTTACGACGCATTTTTACGTACGAAAATATAGGGTGTAACTGCATGCCACACATGGCCAATCTTTATAAATAGCATCAACTTGCCTCACCGACCGTAAATCATAAATATTGAAAGTGAAAAATAAAAGCTTGCCTGATGACCTTCTAGCCTACATAGAGCTATGTTGTAGCGTCCCATCTCGAACCATATCTTCAGTTTGAAATAGGTGGGGGTATTTAGACTTCATTTCTTCCTTCGATTCCCACGTCATCTCTTCTACATTCTTGCTCCTCCATAAAACCTTTACGGAAGCTACCTCCTTATTTCGTAGATTGCGTATTTGTCGGTCTAGGATGGCAACTGGAATTTCCTCGTATGACAAGTCCTCCGTAATCTGTACATCATCCATGGGCACCACTCGGGTAGGATCGCCAATGCACTTCCGTAGCATAGATACGTGAAAAATCGGATGGACAAACTCCAATTCCGAGGGCAACTCTAACTCAGAAGCTACTTGGCCCACTCTCCGAATGATCCTATAAGGCCCAATATACCGTGGGCTAAGGTTGCCTTTCTTGCCAAACCTTATCACGCCCTTCATAGGTGATACCTTTAAGAATACCCAATCATTAATCCTGAACTCTAAGTCTCGTCGCCGCACGTCAGAATATGACTTCTGACGACTCTGAGCTGTCAACAGTCGCTCCCGGATAAGCTTTACTTTCTCTATGGCTTGCTGAACCAGGTCTAGCCCATGTAACCCAGATTCTCCAACATCAAACCACTCTATAGGAGATCTGCACTTACGCCCATACAAAGCCTCGTACGGAGCCATCTGGATATTGGAGTGGTAACTGTTATTATATGCAAACTCGATAAGAGGTAGATGTTCATCCCAACTTCTTTTAAAATCCAACACACATACTCGTAACATATCCTCGAGCGTCTGAATTGTGCGCTCGGCTTGTCCATCAGTCTGTGGATGAAAAGCTGTGCTGAGATTCACCTGAGTCCCTAGACCTCTCTGAAATGACCTCCAAAAATGTGCTGTAAACTGAGCCCCACGGTCAGATATAATAGAAACCGGTACTCCGTGTAGCCGCACTATCTCCTTAATATATAACTTTGCATAATCTTCTGTTGTATATGTAGATCTTACCGGTAGGAAGTGAGATGATTTCGTGAGCCTATCGACTATCACCCATATGGAATCGAACTTACGATTAGAACGAGGTAAACCCATGATAAAGTCCATGTTTATCGCCTCCCATTTCCATGTCGGGATCTCTATAGTCTGCATTAGCTCTCCGGGCTTCTGGTGCTCTACCTTCACTTGCTGGCAACTAGTACATTGGGCGACAAACTCAGCAATGTTCTTCTTCATATCGTTCCACCAGTACACATCCTTAATGTCATGATACATCTTCGTCGATCCAGGATGGATGGAATACCATGAATAATGTGCCTCTGACATAATCCTGTCTCGTAGCCCTGCTACATCTGGAACACACAAACGACCCCTGTATCTGAGAACCCCATCTCCCTTGAGCTCTAACAATGGCTTCTTCTGCTGCGGAACTCGCTCTCTCAGCTCGACCAACTCTGGGTCCTCGTACTGCCTTTCCTTGACTTCCGCTATGAGGGATGATTTTGTAGTGTTTTGGAGTACAACTCCACCATCCTCAGAATCTACTAACCGAACCCCCAACGAAGACAATTGATGAATCTCTCTAGCTAATTGTCTTTTCTTGGGCTCTACATGTGCTAAGCTACCCATAGATCGGCGACTTAAGGCATCTGCTACAACATTAGCTTTCCCTGGATGGTAGAGAATGTTAACATCGTAATCTTTCAATAACTCAAGCCATCGCCTCTGTCGCAAATTCAACTCTTTCTGCTTGAAGATATATTGTAGGCTTTTATGATCAGTAAATACATCAACATGAACACCATATAAATAATGCCGCCATATCTTAAGTGCATGGACAACCGCAGCTAACTCGAGGTCGTGGGTCGGATAATTCCTCTCGTGCTTCCTCAACTGCCTTGAAGCATACGCAATTACCTTCCCATGTTGCATCAGGACACATCCTAACCCGACACCTGATGCATCACAATACACGGCATAACCCTCTAGACCCTCTGGAAGTGTTAGAACTGGAGCTGAGGTCAACCTGTTCTTAAGCTCTTGGAAACTCCGCTCACAAGCCTCTGTCCATTGAAACTTAGTTTCTTTCTGTGTCAACTTCGTCAATGGTGCCGAAAGGGAAGAAAAACCCTCTACGAACCTCCGATAGTATCCTGCTAAGCCTAGAAAGCTACGAACCTCTGTCGGAGTGGTAGGTCTAGGCCAAGATTTCACGGCCTCAATCTTCTGAGTGTCCACCTTTATCCCTTCATCTGATACAATATGCCCCAAGAATGCTACAGACTTCAACCAGAACTCACATTTAGAAAACTTAGCATACAACTTATGATCACGGAGGGTTTGGAGTACCGCTCGCAGGTGGTCCGCATGCTCATCCTCTGAACGGGAATAAACCAGAATATCATCAATAAATACTATCACGAACAGATCTAAAAATGGCAGCAGGTGCATTAGTCAACCCGAAGGACATGACAAGGAACTCGAAGTGGCCATATCGGGTCCTGAAGGCTGTCTTCGGAATAGCTTTTGCCTGGAATCTGACCTGGTGGTACCCCGACCTCAAATCTATCTTTGAAAAGCATCTAGCCCCCTGCAACTGATCAAACAAGTCATCGATCCTTGGAAGTGGATACTTATTCTTAATAGTTACCTTGTTCAGCTGCCTATAATCGATACACATCCTCAGCGAGCCGTCTTTCTTCCGCACAAATAGTACTGGTGCACCCCAAGGTGAGGTACTGGGCCTGATGTAACCTTTCTCCAGCAAATCTTTTAACTGCTCCTTCAACTCCTTCAATTCGCCAGGTGCCATTCTATACGGAGGGACGGATATTGGTTGAGTTCCTGGAAGCAAATCGATGCTAAAATCAATCTCTCGCTCTGGAGGAATACCTGGAAGCTCATCTGGAAACACATCTGCATACTCTTTGACTACGGGAATAGACTGAAGTGTAGGTATCTCAGCATCTGCATCTCTAACTCGCACAATATGATAAATGCACCCTTTTGCGATCATTTTCCTCGCCTTCAGATAGGAAATAAACCTACCTCTGGGTGTTGGTGTATTACCTACCCATTCAAGGACTGGCTCACCCGGAAAATGAAATCTGGCTGCCTTTGCTCGGCAATCAACTATGGCATAGCAAGCTGCCAACCAGTCCATGCCCATGATAGCATCAAAATCCATCATCTCTAGCTCAACTAGGTCAGCTGAGGTTTGACGACTACAAATTGTCACCGTACAACCTCGGTAAACCCGTCTAGCAATAATCGATTCTCCGACCGGTGTAGATACCGCAAAAGGATCACTTAGTATTTCAGGCACTATACCAAACTTCCTCGCGACAAATGGGGTAATATACGATAAAGTAGACCTTGGGTCTATCAAAGCATAAGCATCGTGAGAGAAAATGGTTAATATACCTGTCACAACGTCTGGTGAAGACTCCTGGTCCTGTCAACTCGCTAAAGCATAGATACGGTTCTAATTACCACTTGAACTAGAACCTCTACCTCTGCCCCGACCTCTACCAGCCGAAGACTGAGACTCGCGCCCTGAAGGATGCACGGACATAGACGATCCTGTTGCTGAACTCGCTGGTTGTGCCATTCCCCCCAAATCTCTATTTGGGCAATCTCGCATCATATGCCCTGGACGCCCATATGTATAACAAGCATCAGACCCTGCTCGGCATTGGCCCAAGTGTCCTCTACCACAGATGTCACACCGTGGAGAAAATGACCATGTCTGCACAGATCCTCGCTGTCGCTGCAAACCCGACACCCGTGAGCTCTCACCTGGTCCTGACTGATTATAGCGGTCATACCTGTAACCCTGTAACTGAGGTGGCGGAGGCCTAGGTGGCCGTCCAAAGTACTAGGTCCTATAACTACCCTGATATTGCTCCTGAGACCTGGGAAATCTCATCCTCTTACGTTGCCCTTGCTCAGCCCTTTCTGTACCTTGCTGCCGACGCCTACCCCTTTCTATATTCTAGGCGAATGCCTGAATCCGGGAGATATCCATACTATCCTGCAATGCAGCGGTGGCACATGCCTCGGTTAACTCTGGGGCTAACCCTGCTATAAACCTGTGAATCCTGTCCCGCATAGTAGCAACTATGGATGGTGCATATCTGGCCAATGAGTCAAAACGGAGACTATACTCTCGAACACTCATATTACCCTGCTTGAGGGCTAGAAACTGATCGACTCGAGCCTGTCGGATCTCCCGTGGTAAGTACTGGTCAAGGAAGGCATCTGAAAAATTCTCCCAAATAGCTGGAGGTGCATCACGTCCCCTGGACCTCTCCCATCCCTCATACCAAAGGATGGCTATATCTCGGAGTCGAAAAGCTGCTAGCTCAACTGCCTCTTTCTCCGTGGCATGCATAACACGAAAGATCCTGTGAAGCTGATCTATGAAATCCTGCGGGTCCTCCCTCTGATCTGTCCCCGTGAACTCTGGGGGACTCAAAGCAATAAACTCTCGGACCCTTGAACTCCCAGACCCCTCAGAAGTTCCTGCACTAGCTGATGCCCTAGCCTGTTGCTGGGTAGCTACCAACTGTGTCAACAAATGCACCGCACTCCTTAAGTCCTGATCTGATGGAAGTGGAGGGGGAACTGGATGTGCGGTTTCCCTAGGAATCTCCGTAGTTGGTGGAGGAGCCGGTAATGGCTGAGTAGGGGTCTCACCTTGAGCCTCAGACTGGGCCCCATCTACTGGGGGTACCCTGCTGGTCCCCTCACCTACTGCTGTATCTCTCCTCTGGCTAGCCGTAGTCTTCCTAGTCACCGTCATCTGTGCATGCAAACACCAACACATAAGTTTAATTCAAATTTCCTATAACTCAGTTCTGTAGCACGATTTAGATTTCAAAGAAGGGTAACCAACTCCTAAATGCCCTGTAGTGCCCTGCTTATATAATGTGGTGCACAACACATCTATAAACAAGACCCTACTAGACACGGCTTGTAGACTCCCTAGGACAGAACTGCTCTGATACCAAGTTTGTCACGCCCCGAACCTAGGAGCGATACAAGCACCTGGTGCCTCACCTAACCTGGCGTACCAAATTGCGACTAAGGGACTCTTGAACACATAATGTCATACTTTGGCCATGGGGCCACCTTGCAAGACAATTTGCGAAGCAAAATATAAAACTGAATGGAAACTAGCGCTAACTAAGCATCAATATAAAGCTAGGCCGAAAAGGCCGTCACAGCTACTACAGCTGACAAACCACCAAATTATACATACAAGGCCTACAAACCCAACATACTGTACTAACCAACAGGATATGTCTACAAGCCTCTACTGATAGATATATTGTGATCGGAACAGGGCCCCGACCTACCCATAACATATATACAGATATACATAAGATGTACACAAAACTCTAGACCTGGCAACTCCGAAAGACGTGGAGCTTACCGATCAGGCTGAACTCGGGAAACACCTACTGAGGAGGTCTATCCGTCTGTCTGTCTGAACCTGCACGCATGAAATGCAGCGCCCCCAGAAAAGGGACGTCAGTACGAAATAATGTACCGAGTATGTAAGGCAATAAAATAACTGAAATCTAAAACTGAACTGATAATATGATAACTGAAATTAACTGGGAGTCAAAGATGGTCTGGAGATATACTTACCTGCTGATAGTGACTAAACTCCTTCAATATAGTAAGTAAAATAAATGTCCGGCCCTATAAGGCTCGGTACGTGTAACTGCTCGGCCGTAGTAGGCTCGCTCATAGGCGCTCGGCCATACTGGGCTCTGTACCTCGGCCATCCTGGGCTCGCTCATAGGCGCTCGGCCACAGTAGGCTCGGTATATATAACTTACCATCTGATCAGAGGTTGCCCAATAGGGGCCTGCCCACCGATTATAGCTCGATGGTGGTGAAAATAGTGTAATACTGCATATATATATAGACCATCTGCTCTCTTGACTGAATAAAGACAAAACTAAACTGAATATGAAGTCCCGATAAGGAATAATATTGTAACTTATGAGACTAGAATAATGTGAATAAATTCATGAATACGAACTTCTCTTTATGTCTCATTATTAACACATGTAGCTACGAGATCATGCCAAAATGAAGGAAGGGCTTAGCCTTAACATACCTTATCACAATCTTTCCAATCACCAAGTTGAACTCACCTCTTTGCACCTTAATCTACAAGAACGATAATAATACTATCGTTAAGTTACGAAAGGTACAACTATCGCACAACGAACGACAAACTTATTTTGTATTAAAACGGGCAGCATCTCCCCTATAATCCTTACTTCCTCCAAATTTTGGCTTTCATTTAAGCAAGTAGGTGACACACCTAACTTGTCACCTAGCAGCTTGTGCAGTATCGCACAAATGCCCATATCTTTCTACTCCAATGTCGTATTGACAAACGGTTTAATGCGTTGGAAAATAGACTCATAGATCTTTAATTTGATGGGTGGAACACCCCATAACTCTAATTATATTGGGAGAAAATCGCGGTTACATTTGACCCAATGTTTCAGTAAAACTTATGAATGTAACTTGTGATGACTTTCATCGACTTTTGTTCCACAACTCTCTTGACTTCAAAACATAACACACGGATGTCATACGACTAATATAAATCATAACATAATCTCCTTATCATGTTAATCACCCTAGTCTCACCCCAAAGGTACATGTTATAACATTTTCAACTTGTCGACTTTCGACGAAACATTATTTTATTTAATTGCTTTAGCTTCTGAACTGTCCAACCCTCTTTGTACTTGTTGTTCATGATCTTCAATATTTGTAACCTCAGAGGTAACATGATTAACTTACTTTATATACTTTTAAATATTATCTCATTTTTGGTCCTACATTAGTTTGCTTACGACGCATTTTTACGTACGAAAATATAGGGTGTAACAGCTCCAGTCGTCTGCAGCCTTGTGGATTGATTGTGGGGGATTTAGGAGTGTCACGCCAACCATATTCCAGTTCCTGGATAATCATTCCCAGATAATGCTTGTCGCATGGGCTAACCCTATCTTCGCGCTTACTTCCTTGGTTGTCTGGGAGTTAAATCAGAAGCATCGAATGAAAGGTTCTTTCCAAGACCATCTGCTATTGAATCAGCTGTTGTTGGCAGCGAGATTCTATATTTTCCTTGTAGTCCATGGGATTTGACTATGGGGAAGCTCATTCCATGTATGGATCATAACTTATACAAAGGATAGTCTCTATAAGAAAGACCAAAGCGCACTGAAAGAACCTACCAATTCTTGCCAGTCATAACAACCAGAACGGGTTAGCCTTCATTTGTCCCATTGGCGAAGTAATAAGTTGTGGTGAATCCGTGTCGCTACTATAAAGTGATTTCCATAGTTTAATAGAGAAAAGAGAGAAGAGCAGGCCGATTTCCTTTACTTTATTATTAAACTTAAACAAAGAATCGTTTGACTTTGAATGCCGAAACCTTGAAAGTAAGGAAGAGCCTCTTTCTATCTATAGAATCTCTTCCTTATGCTAGTACTTTTAGCTATCTTTCTTAACCTGCTTCTATCAAAGCAACTTGTAAACTCTGACCATCATCTCAGTGAAGTAGCCCATGGGTATGGGATACGAACGATTAAGAGTTCTTGCTTAAAAAAAAGGTACGTACTAACTGAGAGTGGAATCTATCTTGACTTTCAAGTAGCGCTTGATTGAGGGATGAATCCCAAATCCGTACTTTCTGGTACTATGCCTACTCCCCTTTCCTCTTACAAGTGGGTTGAACTCTTTCTAAGACAAAACTGAATGGAATAAATAGAATTTCTTGGTGACCGGACACCACTGCTTAAGAGGGATTGCCAATAGAGGTATAAACTCCCATGGTAAGACTTCTCACTAGGTAAGTTCCCCATTATCTTTTTCAATGCTTTGGGGATCGGGCACAACAAGAAGGAGCTCCGCTTTTTCCCTAGTGCATACTAAAGCAAAGTAGACTTATCGGACAACATGCGCATAAGAAAAATAGAATGGATTTCAGATCGATAGAAAGAAAGTCCTTGTCTTTCTCTATATCGGTAGTAGCATCAGCCTCTTTGCCAGGTATGACTTGATAGTGGTATAAGGATATCCCTGTTGGTGGTCCGCTTACTATGCTATTTCAATGCTTCGGGGTAGAAGATGCCGAAGGAACAAAGAGGACGAAGGTTCTTCGGTGCATATTTGTAGGATATGACACCGAACGAAAAGGATGGAGATATTTCGACCTACCCGTAAAAGACATGTTTTGAAAATATGGGGATTGGGGCTATTGATCCAGAAAGATGAGATGGAATTGCTATTGAGTCTTCGAGGCACTAAAAGCAAAGCCCTAGATTGATATGATTCCTTCCATTGAGTCGGTCTTAGAACCGGTAGATCAAATGGAATGAGTGATGGAAGGATGCTCCGGTATTTGAATTATCCGCAGGGTTATACGACGGTGGAAGTAGAGTGGCTGGAGCCCTCTCCTTATAGTCAGGTGGCTTTCACTCCTTAAAATCAATTATATTGGGAGGCCTAATGAGTGAAAATGGTTCACAGTCCGACTGCTAATTCAAGTTACCTTTCAAACATACGAGATTTCGCATCTACTTATTTCGGGATGAAGAAATGTCGCCCTTACGACTACTAATTGAGGCCTGAGGTATAGCGTTAACTATAATAACGTACTAGCAATGACTTATGAGGAATTATTGATTCAAAACTTTCTATCACGACACCCCTTTTCAACTATCTCAAATAGCGCACTAGCCATAAGAGAAAGAGGTGTCTAATACGGCGGATTCTCTTTTGTCTTGCAAACCCCTTATTTTGTACTCCCCTATTCTTGAAAAGACCCCTATGCACCTTGAGTTTTGGCTTTTCGTTCTTTCTAATGCAGCAGGGGAGTAGTAGATGGAGTAGGGGAGTACAAAATAGGGGACTACTCTAACATATTCGGTGCTACGCCCCTATTATCCCATCCTTGAGACTGAACTAAGGCACATCCCTTATTTTCTTAGGGTTTGGTTCGGGTTCAGCTTCTGCCGCTCAAAATAAAATACCAGGTCATGGATTTCTTTCTTACGGTTTCCGATATTGCAATGGCAAGCAAACAGAAGGTTTCCATCTTTCGGGTATAGGCTTTCCCGATTGATTGGAAAGATTTTAGACTGCCAGAGAAAAAAACCTATATAACCCTGATATCCTTGGTATTGTCCCTCCTGAGAAAGATCTAGATTTCCCAGAGAGTGCTTTTCCTATGCAGTGTAACCAACAACTCAAGGCTATCAAGGGAAGGAGTTGCAGGACCAGAGTTCTATCTCGGATCCACAAAATGACAAGTTTTTATCTCGAAAACCGCTCTTAGGGCAGGTTCCATGTGGGATTGGATATCGAAGGTTCCTTCCGAGAATTTTGGATATTGAATCTGTATTGCCGGAAAGGTTCTCCCTATCCCGGGCAACCGCTCTTCTTATAGGATTCATAAAGTAAAGTTTCCCTTTAAGGTTAGATTCCATAGATCTAATCGGCGGAAAGAAACGCTGGCTAATACTTTAATGGAGATGGGGCCTACAGGGCAATCAGATAGCAGATTCCACTTTACTGTCTTCAATGTCTTGACTTTAGGAATGATTGACTGTAAGAGAAGGATAGAGACTTCCCTAAGGAGTTCTTATGTATTCTTAAAAGTCTTTATCGTTTTTTTACCGTCTTGTTTAGGAAAGACACATCTCCATCCAGACAAGATCCTTAGATGATCCTTTTTGTACCGTATATCCTATCTTAAAGAACGTCTTTCTCGGTCCCAGACAGGTCAACAATCGTGGAAGGCCTAGGATGGTCGCTATAAAGTCTTTTTTGTCACGGTAACAAGGTCCAACGATGAATCTAACATGGAAGACGGTTACTGTGCCTTAAACGACACGATATATGCTTTAAAGAGGGTTTTCATGAAGGATTGTGGGATAGCCTTCAACTCGGACTTGAGATCCTTCCCCTGACTGGCAGTCTGTCTTAAATAAAAGGAATGCACATAAAAACAGGATAGCTTAAGCTTCACTGAAAGAAGAAAAGTTTTTATTCTTTCTTTCATCCATACCTTCAGTTGGACATCGTTCTCTAGCAAATTCTAAAGCTTTCGGATCCGCTGGGGATAATTCTAGTTCCAAATTGATGCCCTGTCATGAACAAAAGGAGTGAATCTCTTTCTCTTTACTTACGCAATTTTGGAAGAGTCTAGTTGATAGGATTCACTCACATGAAGAATTCAAGTGAAATTATTTCTGAGTTCAAAGAAGACGCCTCCAACTACTTAGGGGAACCCACTCTTCTTCCTTGCATTCGATTAGGGGCCCCTGCCCTCCATTCTATCAAGTACCTCTCCGCTTCCTCTTCTTACTTTCATGTAGTTTATTGCTTAGATAAAAAAGTTTATTCCGGCTAGACTTTCTTCTTCTCTTAACTAGGATATAGTTAAGAGAAGAAGAAAGTCGTGCTTACTCTCACCTTCTTTCTTGTGTTGTAAGACGGACGAAAGGGAACCAGAGCAGCAAGCATCATAACTAGTGACATTCCCCGCCACAACAACTCCACTTCAAGGTGAACGGACTCCCGCAACACTATATATTTCCCTGAGGCGCCTAGCCTTTAGTTCATTTGCAAGAGAGAAGGCATAGAAAGTCAGTCCACTAGCAGTTTCATTGGCCTTTTGAACCCTATCTTCTCCTTCAATCCAAAAGCCGTAAGTCGCATGTGCGATGTGTGTAGAGTTTACCTTTGGATCAGACCTCAAAAATAGAAAGAGAAAAAAAAGTGTCTTCGTGGCAACTATGTTATACCATTTGTGCCCCCACCAGAGAGCCACTGAACTCGCTTTCAAGAAGAGTCTTTCCTGCTTCCAATTCATAGACTTAAAAAAGGGGATTTGCCACATCATTGAGTGATCTTTAAAAAGGAAGTCAGCCTTCACTATATTTTAGTCTTCAAAGGACAGTGGAATTAGGCTTTATCCGATGTAAGAGCTTCTTTTTTAGTCCTCTAGTCTTCTTTTAAAAGAAGGAGGAATGCCCAACCATGATGTTGCGAGTAAAAATCCTCCCTCCATACCGTGATCTCTCTATATATAGATAGAGTAGCCTTACAAGACTTAGACAACTTTGACAAGACTCCCTGCCCTAGGAGCTATTTAAAATGAGACAGGAATGAAAGCAAGGTCGAGAGGGGGAGATATTGGAATACAAGGGGAGAATCCTAGGACTTCAAGAAAGTCAGGTGAATGGTGCCTATACCTGAAAGCACATAAGCTCGCATTCCAAGACATTGAATGCAAACTAAATCGAAAGCTAATGGAAGGCTGGAGGACTTGGCCCACTAAACTAAAGGATAGGCATATGGAATAGTAGAGTTAGTTAATGTTGCACGGGACCTATTGCCTCCACATATCCTTAAGGTAGAGTAGAGCTTATTCACGAGGATGATTCGTAGTTCTCATAAGAAATGAGAATACTTATGCAATTACCCTTTAAGGCTCAATTACATCGAGCAATGTAATCGAACCAGGAAATTATATCGCACCTTTTCTAGGGGTACAGACGATGCTCTCATTCGGGGATGTGCTGTGAGTAATAATTATTCTATATTGCTGGGGTAAATAGCCATTTTCCCAACCCAAACATGGTTTATCTGATGCGTGGCTGAAGCTTACTTGCAAGAACATCATCTGTCTCTTAGTCCTCTTTGGACAACCTTTAATCAGAGAACGAAAACATATATCCTAACAACCTTAGAGAGAATCTCTATTCTACACGAAAAAAGCGTATTCAACACAGACAGGCTCAGGGAAAATATCCCATACTTGGGATAAGTGAGCACAAAAATTGGTAATGAATGCTTTTATTAGTACTTGAAATAAGCTTTATTCATCCTGGCCAATTCACCACTTCTCACTTACTTACTACTTACTCAAACAATACCGGCTTAAACAAGGAAAGTGGTCCCTTACGTTCTCTATTTCCTTCCCGTAATCATACCCGGTAACAATATTTGAACATGGATTCATTCCCATTGACTGGATCTTTCATAGAGGCCAAGAACAAGGACCAAGAGTAATAGGGAATTCGGGATAAATAGTATATATACTTTTTGTTAAACGTGTACGAGGAACTCATTGAAACCTCGCTACTGGCTTGAGGAAGAGGCAAGAAAGTTGAGCTATACCTCTTTCCTTGCCTACGGTTGACTGCTATTTCTTCCTCTTTCCATACTTCAGGAGGAAAAGATCGGCGGGTTCAACTTCTACTGGTGATGGCGATTCCTTCTTGAAAAACAGTATATTCAGTTGAATCTTCATATTCTAATAATAAGACCGAATCAATTCCTTTTCGAAAAGAGGATTTCATCATACCTGGCTTTCCTAACCTTACAACTGGCACTGAGACTTTACTTTATCAAGCTGGAAATAGGGAACTCCTTTATGGAACTGCCTTTGATCTTAGGCTCGCAGCTACTAGGAGCGTACCCTTGAACCTACCCCTCTTTTGGGGCACAAGCATTGAAAGACGGCTTACGGAATAGGCTTTTTGGTACTAGCTTGAGGAAGAGTAGGGATTTACTATAACTATATAAGTAATGTTGTTAAGTAATGGCTTGCGCTAAAGGAACTGAGAGATTCCACGATCTTTAGTGTTTCTGCTATCCCAAAGAGCGGGGAAGGCGAGAAAGAAGGGATTGAGCTTGAAAGCTTTTATGGATTGATGCTGAGACTAGATTCAAAAATTAGACTTGGGTAAGGCTAGGTATTCAGTGTCTGGTTCGATAGGACCAGGAAGAAGAAGGTTTGTGTTACAACCCAAATTCGCATACCATAGATCACGCCGTAAGTTAGTCGACGTAAATCCAAGAAGAGATTATCTTTGAGATGATAAGAAGTTAATCCTATTGGTCTTAAACGATACAAGGGTGTATAAGAGTGGTTAACAAGTATTAGAAGTTAAACGAATCAAAGATGTTGTAACCCGTATTTTCGGGTAACACTAGAGGTGATTAATTGTCCCAAGAGGTCTTGTTTTAATGTATTTGAATCATATAATATCCGCATCATATGTCTTGAATTCAAGCGAGTTATGAAACAAAAGTCGATAAAAGTTGTCGCAACTTAGGTTTATAATTTTACTTAAACTTTAGGTCAAATGTTACTGCATTTTTATCCCAATGTGCTTCGAATTATGGGGTGATCTACCTATCAAATGGAAGATCTATGAGTCTAGTTTCCAACGCATTAAACCGTTTGTCGATACGATCTCGGAATAGAGAGATATTCGCATTTTTGCGAGAGTGCGCCAAGCTGCTCTCTATGGGGCCCACAAAGGCGGTTTAAGACATATGTGACATATATAAGATACCTCAACCCCGTTTTAAGTCATTATTTTTCAGTATATTCAGACCTTATAAACCTAAAAACAGTCTCTCAAGGTTCTCTCATGATCCAAGACCCAAACAGAGGGCAAACAACACAAATCAAATGTCGGGAATCCCGTGGCGCTAGTAAGTTTCTTGTTCTTCTTGTTGTTGCTGATTTTTGTGTTGTTCCAGCTCGTGTGGGAGGTTGTTTTAAGTGTTTTATGTCCTGTAAATACACCTTCAAGTTTTTAATATCAACCCTAGGTGATTTCAAGTCTTCTAAAGTAATTCTAGTGCCGAAAAACCCGAATTAATTGCTAGTTTCGCTTCCTTGTTCTTGTGGCAGAATTGAAGGGATATTTCGTGGAAAATTAAGGTCAAATTGGAGTTGTTCTTTCTGTTTAAAGGTAAGGAACCTCTTACTCTATATATATTTAAGATTATCCAAGTTGCAGCTAAGTCGTTGAAGCTAGAACTTGTGAAATATATATCGAAAGGCTTGGTAGTAATGTTGTTGGTTGGTGGACTGTTTTGGAGGCTCAATATGATTATTAATGATGTTGTTTGGGCTGTTTGGTGATTGTATTTACTTGTGGGAAGTCATATAAATAGGGGAGGTTCTATCCTTTTCATCGTAAAATAGGTTGCGGTCGATACATAATAGTTACGACGCTTAAACGATAATGATAGTGTCATTTGTCTTATTGTAGACTAAGGAGTCGTGACATTTGCATAGCTTGAGGTTGGGCAGTATATACAAGGTATGTGAGGCTATACCCTTCATTCTTTTGCACGACTCCGATTGTACATAATATAATAAACGAGCTCCCAAAGATACTCTGCTCTTAGAAGCTAGCAGTACTTACATTGCTGCCCTTCTTATGAAATGATTGATATTGATGTTACTTCTCTTATTCTTATATTATCAATGTTGTTGGTAGTTCCTGATTCTTAAAAGATTCTTGATGAAGAGTTAATCCTAATAACATGTACGAAGGATACCGACCTTACGTCACTCCGAAAGGTTCAAAATGTGATTCCAATGAGTCCAGCATGCATCATATATATGTATCTATTTTACTCAACCGAGCCGCGCTATAGTCGGCCGGGTATGGCACCTATTGTGCAACCACTGATCAGTTGGGTTTTACCGAGCTCCACGTGGCCGGGTATGATTCTACCGAGCCCTATGATGGCCGGGTGCATTTTACCGAACCTATTACGGCCGGGTACGATATGATGATGATGATGCCCACAAAGGCGTATGTTTTAAAAGTTTATGTATATATATATATGTATGTATCATGTATTTCATGTCAGTAGCCCTCAGAGGTACCCAGATGTCACAGGTTGTATATTCCCTATCACTGTTTACATTATTGTTCTTACTTATGCTTTCCTGCCATACATACTCAGTACTTTATTCGTACTGACGTCCTTTTTATTTGTGGACGCTGCATGTCGTGCTGCAGGTCCTGATAGACAGGTAGACGTAGCTCCCCCACCATAGTAGGCTGTCCAGTTCAGCGGTTATTGGCGAGATCCCTTCTTCGGACTTGCCGTGGTCTTGGTATGCATTTTTGTTATAGACATTATGGGTATGTCGGGGCCCTGTTCCGACAATGTTGTAGCACTTATGTTCCCTTAGAGGCTCATAGACAGGTGTCGACTTATGTATGGTTTAGAATGCCTTGTCGGCTGATTTTTGTTGTATAGTCTTTCATGGCATCATGGTAGCTCGTACCTTATATATAGTTTCTTGACAGTATTGTCGTCCCATGTTATGTATGTTCATGACATTATCTTTCATTTTTGGATGTTCATGATCCATGTCTACTATTTATATTGATCTTGTCGGCCCTAAAATATAATAAGGAAGGTTAAATAAAATGTACGTTGGTGCTCGGCAAGTATGGCCCGGGTGCTAGTCATGACCCTCCAGTTGGGTCGTGACAAACTTGGTATGAGAGCAAGTCTGTCCTAGGGGATGTCTATGAGCCGTGTCTAGTAGAGTTTTGATTATGGATGTGTAGCGCGCCACATTTATAATCAGGAGGCTACGTGACATCTAGGGTTGTTACCTTCTTCGTGAATCTAGATCGTGCGTAGAGTTGAGTCGTAAGTGTTCATATCTAATATTCACCTTATTTTCTTTCAGCGATGCCTTCGACTAGGAAGCAAGCGATTAGTAAACGGCTTGATACAGCTGTGGGAGAGGGTAACATTCAGGTGCCTCCAGCCAGAGCAGGCCAAAGTGAGGCTCAGAGTGAGATGCCGTCTCATACCTCTCTGTCTCCTCCCGAGGATATTAGGAGGCACCCAGTACATCCAGTTCCTCCGTCTGGCACTACAGACCATGATATGCGCAGTGCGGTGCAATTGTTGACTAGCTTGGTAGCTGCTCAGGCTCAGAGGCAGAATACCGGTGCTGCTGATAAACCGGTTAGTGCGAGAGTTCGTGATTTTATTAATCTAGACCCTCCAGTGTTTACCGGATCAGACCCCAAGGAGGACCCACAAATATTTATTGATCAGATTCATCGTACATTGCGGGTTATGCATGCTAGTGATACGGAGGCAGTAGAGTTGGCTTCTTATCGGTTACGGGATTTAGCGGTTTTCTGGTATGATAGTTGGGAGAGATCTAGGGGTCCGAACGCTCCTCCAGCCGTGTGGAAGGAATTTTCTGAGGCCTTTCTTCGTCACTACTTGCCAGTTGAGATACGACGAGCTAGAGCTGATAAGTTCTTGAACCTTCGACAGGGTAATATGAGTGTACGAGAGTATAGTATACAGTTTGATTCTTTAGCAAGGTATGCTCCCCATATGGTGTCAGAGATGAGTGATAGGGTGCATCTGTTCGTGAACGGGTTGGGACCACATCTGATAAATGAGTGCACAACAGCCTCCTTGGTAGAGGGCATGGATATTTCCCGTATTCAGGCTTATGCCCAGACCCTAGAGGATCGTAAGCGCCAGCAAAGGGCAGATAGGGAGCAGGATAGGGGCCAGCATAAGAGGGCAAGATTTGTAGGGTATTCTGATGAGTTTAGAGGCAGTATCAGGCCCCAATCTTCGAGGAGTTCGGCACCACCTATAGCTAGTGCTCCTCCACAGTTTCAGAGGCCTCGGTATGATCGATTTACCTATTCTGGTTCAGGTCAGAGTTCGAGGGCATCAGGCTCACAATTTCATAGGGATACTAGTCAGATGA
Organism: Nicotiana tomentosiformis; assembly: GCF_000390325.3. Lineage (NCBI taxonomy): Eukaryota > Viridiplantae > Streptophyta > Magnoliopsida > Solanales > Solanaceae > Nicotiana > Nicotiana tomentosiformis. The sequence continues at coordinate 45,391,633 of NC_090812.1, read as the reverse complement.
GACCCCCAACACCTCGTTGTGATCAGTGCGGCAAGGCCTATTTTGGACTGTGCCGTCGAGGTTCTGATGCATGCTATTCTTGCGGACAGCGTGGCCATATGATACGGGATTGTCCTAACAGAGGAGGTGGTGGTATGGCTCAACCGACTGGATCTGTGTCTGGTTCTTCCTCATCAGTTCGACCTCCAGCACAAGGTTTTCAACAGTCGACAGGTCATGGTAGAGGTAGAGGTTCAGTGCCGAGTTCGAGTGGTGCTCAAAATCGAACCTATGCTCTGGTAGGTCGACAAGATCTCGAGTCATCTCCGGATGTTGTTACAGGTATATTGTCTGTGTTTTCTTATGATGTATATGCGCTAATTGATCCAGGATCTACCTTATCATATGTTACACCCTTTGTGGCTAATAAGTTTGGCATTGAACCTGAATTGATAAATAAACCACTTGCGGTAACCACTCCGATAGGAGATTCTGTGATTGCTAGAAGGGTATATAAAGGTTGCACTGTGATGATTTGTAGTCGTCAAACCTCGGCAAATTTATTTGAGTTAGAAATGGTTGATTTCGATGTGATAATGGGAATGGACTGGTTGGCCTCATGCTATGCAAATGTTGACTGTCGTACGAAGATGGTTAGGTTTCAGTTTCCTTGTGAACCCGCCATTGAATGGAAGGGGAACATTGCTACGCCGAAAGGTAGGTTTATTTCCTATCTTAAGGCAAGGAAGATGATCTCAAAAGGTTACATTTATCATCTTGTTCGCGTTAGGGATGCGGAGGCGAAGCCGCCTACTCTACAATCAATCCCCGTGGTCAATGAATTTCTAGATGTTTTCCCAGATGAACTCCCAGGCCTTCCTCCTGAAAGGGAGATTGAGTTTAGCATTGATGAGTTGCCTGACACTCAACCGATCTCTATCCCTCCATACAGGATGGCCCCGGTAGAGTTGCGAGAGTTGAAGGCGTAGTTGAAGGACTTGCTGGATAAGGGTTTCATTAGGCCTAGCACTTCACCTTGGGGTGCACCAGTCTTGTTCGTGTGCAAGAAAGATGGGTCGTTAAGGATGTGTATCGATTATCGACAGTTGAATAAGTTTACAATAAAGAACAAGTATCCACTTCCAAGAATTATGGCCCGTTTGACCAACTCCAGGGTGCCAAGTATTTCTCTAAGATTGACTTGCGTTCAGGTTATCATCAGGTGAGGGTTAAGGAGAAGGATATTCCAAAGACGGCCTTCCTGAAAAGATATGGGCATTTTGAGTTCTTGGTGATGTCGTTCAGGCTAACAAATGCCCCATCAGCTTTTATGGATCTCATGAATAGTGTATTCAGGCCCTATCTTGATGTGTTCGTGATCGTATTCATTGATGACATTCTGGTGTATTCTCGTTCGGAGGCGGAATATGCGGGCCACTTGCGGATAGTATTACAGACCCTTCAGGATCATAAGTTATATGCTAAGCTCTCTAAATGTGAATTCTGGCTGAACTCAGTAGCATTCCTTGGCCATGTGATATCTGATGAGGGTATTAGTGTCGACACTCAGAAGATCGATGCAGTGAAGAATTGGCCGAGACCTACAACACCGTCAGAAGTCCGCAGCTTCCTGGGGCTAGCAGGATATTATAGGCGGTTTGTAGAAGGGTTTTCCTCTATATCAGCACCATTGACTAAGTTAACACAGAAAGCTACCAAGTTCCAGTGGTCTGATGCTTGTGAACATAGTTTTCAGGAGCTAAAGAATCGATTGACATCCGCGCCAGTACTCACTCTCCCAGAAGGAACAGAAGGTTATGTGGTATATTGTGATGCCTCAGGTATAGGTTTGGGGTGCGTATTGATGCAACGTGGGAAGGTGATTGCTTATGCATCAAGACAATTGAAGAAGCATGAAAAGAATTACCCGACTTATGATTTGGAATTGGCTGCAGTAATATATGCTTTGAAGATATGGCGGCACTACTTATACAGCGTCCATGTTGACATCTACACAGATCACAAGAGTTTACAATACATCTTCAAGCAGAAGGAGTTGAATTTGAGGCAGCGTAGGTGGCTTGAATTACTGAAAGACTATGACGTCGAGATATTGTACCATCCCGGTAAAGCCAATGTTGTGGCAGACGCTCTCAGCCGTAAGTCAATGGGAAGCTTAATACATATTGAGGCAGGTAGACAAGGGTTGACCAAATAGCTTCACCAGCTGGCCAATATGAGAATCAGATTGTTGGACTCTGATGACGGAGGTGCTACTGCACAGAATACAACAAAATCATCTTTGGTAGCCGAGGTAAAAGCACGGCAATATGAAGATCCTACCTTAGTAAGATTGAGAGAGGGAATTCAGCAGTGTAAGATTACAGCTTTCAAGATTGGAGGAGATGGGACACTGAGATACCAGGGCCGATTATGTGTGCCTAGTGTGGCAGGGTTGCGAGAGAAGATTATGACTGAGATTCATCAGTCCCGATATTCTATCCATCCTGGCTCGACAAAGATGTATCATGACGTTAAGGAGAAGTATTGGTGGGATAACATGAAGAAGTCTATTGCAGAATTTGTAGCCCAGTGTCCTAATTGTCAACAAGTAAAGATCAAGCATCAGAAACCTAGTGGATTGATTCAGAATATAGAGATTCCGACATGGAAATGGGAGGTGATTAATATGGACTTCATTATTGGATTACCTCGCTCTTATCATAAGTTTGACTCCATCTGGGTGATAGTTGATCGACTTACAAAATCTTCCCATTTTCTACCAGTTAAGACAACTTACACGGCTGAAGATTATGTGAAGTTGTATATCAAGGAGATTGTTAGGCTTCATGGTGTGCCGATATCTATTATATCAGACCGAGGAGCTCAATTTACGGCTAACTTTTGGAGGTCTTTTCAGAAGGGTTTAGCCACACAAGTAAATCTCAGCACTGCATTCCATCCGCAGACTGACGGACAGGCTAAATGTACCATCCAGATGCTTGAAGATATGCTACGAGCAAGTGTTCTAGATTTCAAGGGGAATTGGGATGACCATCTGGCACTTATAGAATTTGCCTACAATAATAGCTACCATTCCAGTATTAAAATGGCCCCGTATGAGGCACTGTACGGGAGGAGATGTAGATCACCAGTTGGATGGTTCGAAGTCGGTGAGACAGAATTATATGGGCCAGATTTGATTCACCAAGCCATTGAGAAGGTGAAAGTGATACAAGAGCGACTGAGGACGGCACAAAGCAGGCAAAAGTCTTATTCCGACGTCCGACGTCGTGATCTGGAATTTGAGGTTGGTGATTGGGTTTTCCTGAAGATCTCGCCGATGAAGGGTGTTATGCGTTTTGGGAAGAAGGGTAAGTTGAGTCCGCGGTATATTGGGCCGTACAAAATTCTTCGACGAATTGGACAGGTTGCTTACGAGTTAGAATTGCCATCTGAATTGGAATTTGTCCACCCGGTATTCCATGTATCTATGTTGAGGAAATGTATTGGAGACCCTTCTCGGGTCGTCCCTATCAAAGATGTACAAGTTACAAAGGATCTATCATATGATGAAGTGCCAGTGGCTATATTAGATCGACAAGTCCGCAAGCTGAGAACAAAGGATGTAGCTTCCGTGAAAGTATTATGGAGGAACAAGAATATAGAAGAAATGACATGGGAAGCAGAAGAGGAGATGAAGTCTAAATACCCTTACCTATTCCAGAGTGAAGATAACGAGGATGCCGGGGGAAAGAAGGACGCATTATAAGGTGAAACGGCTCTATGAGGTAAGCAATAGCTTGTGAATACTCTTTTTTTTAATACAAAATGGTAATATGCAGATAATGTACATATCCATAATGCTTTGTATAGTCTTGTAAGGCCATAGGTTAGGTTTAACTGCTTGCAAGTTTGGCTAGTGTCCATTTTATAGGGGAAACTCAGCCGGAAATCTCCGTCGGAATCCACAATGAGTTAGACACCCCATAAACCCTTACATTCGAGGACGAATGTTCCTAAGGGGGAGAGGGTGTTACAACCCAAATTCGCATACCATAGATCACGCCGTAAGTTAGTCGACGTAAATCCAAGAAGAGATTATCTTTGAGATGATAAGAAGTTAATCCTATTGGTCTTAAACGATACAAGGGTGTATAAGAGTGGTTAACAAGTATTTGAAGTTAAACGAATCAAGGATGTTGTAACCCGTATTTTCGGGTAACACTAGAGGTGATTAATTGTCCCAAGAGGTCTTGTTTTAATGTATTTGAATCATATAATATCCGCATCATAAGTCTTGAAGTCAAGCGAGTTATGAAACAAAAGTCGATAAAAGTTGTCGCAACTTAGGTTTATAATTTTACTTAAACTTTAGGTCAAATGTTACTGCATTTTTCTCCCAATGTGCTTCGAATTATGGAGTGATCTACCATCAAATTGAAGATCTATGAGTTAGTTTCCAACGCATTAAACCGTTCGTCGATACGATCTCGGAATAGAGAGATATTCGCGTTTCTGCGAGAGTGTGCCAAGCTGCTCTCTATGGGGCCCACAAAGGCGGTTTAAGACATATGGACATATATAAGATACCTCAACCCCGTTTTAAGTCATTATTTTTCAGTATATTCAGACCTTATAACCCTAAAAACAGTCTCTCAAGGTTCTCTCATGATCCAAGACCCAAACAAAGGGCAAACAACACAAATCAAATGTCGGGAATCCCGTGGCGCTAGTAAGTTTCTTGTTCTTCTTGTTGTTGCTGATTTTTGTGTTGTTCCAGCTCGTGTGGGAGGTTGTTTTAAGTGTTTTATGTCCTGTAAATACACCTTCAAGTTTTTAATATCAACCCTAGGTGATTTCAAGTCTTCTAAAGTAATTCTAGTGCCGAAAACCCCGAATTAATTGCTAGTTTCGCTTCCTTGTTCTTGTGGCAGAATTGAAGGGATATTTCGTGGAAAATTAAGGTCAAATTGGAGTTGTTCTTTCTGTTTAAAGGTAAGGAACCTCTTACTCTATATATATTTAATATTATCCAAGTTGCAGCTAAGTCGTTGAAGCTAGAACTTGTGAAATATATATCGAAAGGCTTGGTAGTAATGTTGTTGGTTGGTGGACTGTTTTGGAGGCTCAATATGATTATTAATGATGATGTTTGGGGTGTTTGGTGATTGTATTGACTTGTGGGAAGTCATATAAATAGGGGAGGTGCTGTCCTTTTCATCGAAAAATAGGTTGCGGTCGATACTGTTACACCCTATATTTTCGTACGTAAAAATGCGTCGTAAGCAAACTAATGTAGGACCAAAAAAGAGATAATATTTAAAAGTATATAAAGTAAGTTAATCATGTTACCTCTGAGGTTACAAATATTGAAGATCATGAACAACAAGTACAAAGAGGGTTGGACAGTTCAGAAGCTAAAGCAATTGAAGAAAATAATGTTTCGTCGAAAGTCGACAAGTTGGGAATGTTATAACATATACCTTTGGGGTGAGACTAGGGTGCTTAACATGATAAGGAGATTATGTTATGATTTATATTAGTCGTATGACATCCGTGTGTTATGTTTTGAAGTCAAGAGAGTTGTGGAACAAAAGTCGATGAAAGTCATCACAAGTTACATTCATAAGTTTTACTGAAACTTTGGGTCAAATGTAACTGCGATTTTCTCCCAATATACTTAGAGTTATGGGGTGTTCCACCCATCAAATTAAATATCTATGCGTCTATTTTCCAATTCATTAAACCGTTTGTCAATATGACATTGGAGTAATGAGATATGGGCATTTTTGCGATACTGCGCAAGCTGCTAGGTGACAAGTAGGTGTGTCACCTACTTGCTTAAATGAAAGCCCAAAAATGGGCCATTTCGGGTCGTCCAAAGAGGCCTTTTAAAGGCCTATTTTCTTCATATATTAGACTTAAAATAGAGCATAATAACCAGACATAAGCTCTGCAAAGAATCCTCCCAAAAATTTCCCACAAACCCTAATTGATTTTCTCTCCCTTTCAAGTTCTAATTGGAGGTAAAACCTAGAGTTTGAAGAACCAAGATAGGAGCTGAGTTATCCAACAAATAAGGTGAGTTTACTGCTCTCTTTCATCCAGTTTTTCTTCTATAAATTCATGGTAAGTCGTTCTATACTTGTGAGAACTCACGGGACGGTGATCGGAAGCCGTGAGTTCGAGTTATTCACTTGTAGCGGACTGTTTTGTGGACTGTTTTGTGTTGCTGTTGGGCTGCGTGTTTCACTACTGTTTTGTGGAGTTTTGGAGGAGGAAGGGGGTGTAGAAACACCATATAAATGTAGGGTGGTTGGCTGGTCGTTCGTCATAACATTTTCGGGTCGTTTGACACTACTACGGTGGTCGTTTTGTGTACGAAGAGATTGGGGTGTGTTGGGCTGTTTTGTAGTATTTGATGGTGTATATAGGGCTGGAAAATGATGTATATATGTTGTTATTGTTCTGTTCTTGTATTGTTGGTGTTATCTTGAATTTGGAGGAAGTAAGGATTATAGGGGAGATGCTGTCCGTTTTAATACAAAATAAGTTTGTCGTTCGTTGTGCGATAGTTGTACCTTTCGTAACTTAACGATAGTATTATTATCATTCTTGTAGATTAAGGTGCGAAGAGGTGAGCTCAACTTGGTGATTCGAAAGATTGTGATAAGGTATGTTAAGGCTAAGCCTTCCTTCATTTTGGCATGATCTCGTAGCTACATGTGTTAGTAATGAGACAAAAAGAGAAGTTCATATTCATGAATTTATTCACACTATTCTAGTCTCATAAGTTACAATATTATTCCTTATCGAGACTCTATATTCAATTTTAGTATTGTCTTCTTCCAGTCAAGAGAGCAGCAAGCCTATATATACAATATTACAGTATTTTCATTACCATCGAGCTATAATCGATGGGCAGGCCCCTATTGGGCAACCTCTGATCAGATGGAAAGTTATATACCGAGCCTACTGTGGCCGAGCGCCTATGAGCGAGCCCAGCATGGCCGAGATACATAGCCTAGTATGGCCGAGCGCCTATGAGCGAGCCTACTATGGCAGAGCAGTTATATATATACCGAGCCTTATAAGGCCGTACAATTATTTTACTTACTATATTGAAGGAGTTGAGTCAGTATCAGCAGGTAAGTATATCTCCAGATCATCTTTGACTCCCAGTTACTTCCAGTTATTATATTATCAGTTCAGTTTCGATTTTCAGTTATGTTATTGCCTTACATACTCGGTACATTATTTCGTACTGACGTCCCTTTTCCGGGGACGCTGCATTTCATGCATGCAGGTTCAGATAGACAGACGAGTAGATCTCCTCAGTAGGTGTTTCCCGAGTTCAGCCTGATCGGTAAGCTCCACGCCTTTCGGAGTTGCCAGGTCTAGAGTGTTGTGTACATCTTATGTATATCTGTATATATGTTATGGGTAGGTCGGGGCCCTGTTCCGATCATAGTACATCTATCAGTAGAGGCTTGTAGACATATCCTGTTGGTTAGTGCAGTATGTTGGGTTTGTAGGCCTGGTATGTATATTTGATGGTTTGTCAGCTGTAGTAGCTATGACGGCCTTGTCGGCCTAGCTTTATATTGATGTTTAGTTAGCGCTAGTTTCCATTCAGTTTTATATTTTGCTTTGCAAATTGTCTTGCAAGGTGGCCCCATGGCCAAAGTATGACATTATATGTTCAGAGTCCCTTAGTCGCAATTTGGTACGCCAGGTTAGGTGAGGCACCGGGTGCTTGTCTCGCTCCTAGGTTCGGGGCATGACAAACTTGGTATCAGAGCAGTTCTATCCTAGGGAGTCTACAAGCTGTGTCTAGTAGAGTCTTGTTTATAGATGTGTTGTACACCACATTATATAAGCAGGGCACTACAGGGCATTTAGGAGTTAGTTACCCTTCTTTGAAATCTAAATCGTGCTATAGAACTGAGTTATAGGAAATTTGAATTAAACTTATGTGTTGGTGTTCGCATGCACAGATGACGGTGACTAGGAAAACTACGGCTAGCCAGAGGAGAGATACAACAGCAGGTGAGGGGACCAGCAGGGTACCCCCAGTAGATGGGGCCCAGTCTGAGGCTCAAGGCGAGACCCCTACTCAGCCATTACCGGCTCCTCCACCAACTACGGAGATTCCTAGGGAAACCGCACATCCAGTTCCCCCTCCACTTCCATCAGATCAGGACTTGAGGATTGCGGTGCATTTGTTGACATAGTTGGTAGCTACCCAGCAACAGGCTAGGGCATCAGCTAGTGCAGGAACTTCTGAGGGGTCTGGGAGTTCAAGGGTCCGAGAGTTTATTGCTTTGAGTCCCCCAGTGTTCACGGGGACAGATCAGAGGGAGGACCCACAATATTTCATAGATCAGCTTCACAGGATCTTTCGTGTTATGCATGCCACGGAGAAAGAGGCAGTTGAGCTAGCAGCTTTTCGACTCCGAGATATAGCCATCCTTTGGTACGAGGGATGGGAGAGGTCCAGGGTACGTGATGCACCTCCAGCTATTTGGGAGAATTTTTCAGATGCCTTCCTTGACCAGTACTTCCCACGGGAGATCCGACAGGCTCTAGTCGATCAGTTTCTAGCCCTCAAGCAGGGTAATATGAGTGTTCGAGAGTATAGTCTCCATTTTGACTCATTGGCCAGATATGCACCATCCATAGTTGCTACTATGCGGGACAGGATTCACAGGTTTATAGCAGGGTTAGCCCCAGAGTTAACCGAGGCATGTGCCACCGCTGCATTGCAGGATAGTATGGATATCTCCCGGATTCAGGCATTCGCCCAGAATATAGAAAGGGGTAGGCGTCGGCAGCAGGGTACAGAGAGGGCTGAGCAAGGGCAACGTAAGAGGATGAGATTTCCTAGGTCTCAGGAGCAATCTCAGGTAGTTATAGGACCCAGTACTTCGGACGGCCACCTAGGCCTCCGCCATCTCGGTTACAGGGTTACAGGTATGACCGCTATACTCAGTCAGGACCAGGTGAGAGCTCACGGGCATCGGGTTTGCAGCGACAGCGAGGATCTGCGCAGACATGGTCATTTTCTCCACGGTGTGACATCTGTGGTAGAGGACACTTGGGCAAATGCCGAGCAAGTTCTGATGCTTGTTATACATGTGGGCGTCCAGGGCATATGATGCGGGATTGCCCAAATAGAGATTCGGGGGGAATGGCACAACCAGCAAGTTCAGCAACAGGATCATCTATGTCCGTGCATCCTTCAGGGCGCGAGTCTCAGTCTTCAGCTGGTAGAGTTCGGGGCAGAGGTAGAGGTTCCAGTTCAAGTGGTAATCAGAACCGTATCTATGCTTTAGCGGGTCGGCAGGACCAGGAGTCTTCACCAGACGTTGTGACAGGTATATTAACCATTTGCTCTCACGATGCTTATGCTTTGATAGACCCAGGATCTACTTTATCGTATATTACCCCATTTGTTGCGAGGAAGTTTGGTATAGTGCCTGAAATACTAAGTGATCCTTTTGCGGTATCTACACCGGTCGGAGAATCGATTATTTCTAGACGGGTTTACCGAGGTTGTACGGTGACAATTTGTAGTCGTCAGACCTCAGCTGACCTAGTTGAGCTAGAGATGATGGATTTTGATGCTATCATGGGCATGGACTGGTTGGCAGCTTGCTATGCCACAGTTGATTGCTGAGCAAAGGCAGCCAGATTTCAATTTCCGGGTGAGCCAGTCCTTGAATGGGTAGGTAATACACCAATACCCAGAGGTAGGTTTATTTCCTATCTGAAGACGAGGAAAATGATCGCAAAAGGGTGAATTTATCATATTGTGCGAGTTAGAGATGCAGATGCTGAGATACCTACACTTCAGTCTATTCCCGTAGTCAAAGAGTATGCGGATGTGTTTCCAGATGAGCTTCCAGGTATTCCTCCAGAGCGAGAGATTGATTTTAGCATCGATTTGCTTCCAGGAACTCAACCAATATCCGTCCCTCCGTATAGAATGGCACCTAGCGAATTGAAGGAGTTGAAGGAGCAGTTAAAAGATTTGTTGGAGAAAGGTTACATCAGGCCCAGTACCTCACCTTGGGGTGCACCAGTACTATTTGTGCGGAAGAAAGACGGCTCGCTGAGGATGTGTATCGATTATAGGCAGCTGAACAAGGTAACTATTAAGAATAAGTATCCACTTCCAAGGATCGATGACTTGTTTGATCAGTTGCAGGGGGCTAGATGCTTTTCAAAGATAGATTTGAGGTCGGGGTACCACCAAGTCAGAGTTCGGGAAAAAGATATTCCGAAGACAGCCTTCAGGACCCGATATGGCCACTTCGAGTTCCTTGTCATATCCTTCGGGTTGACTAATGCACCCGCTGTATTTATGGACTTGATGAATAGCCTATTCCGGCCATTTTTAGATCTGTTCGTGATAGTATTTATTGATGATATTCTGGTTTATTCCCGTTCAGAGGATGAGCATGCGGACCACCTGCGAGCGGTACTCCAAACCCTCCGTGATCGTAAGTTGTATGCTAAGTTTTCTAAATGTGAGTTCTGGTTGAAGTCTGTAGCATTCTTGGGGCATATTGTATCAGATGAAGGGATAAAGGTGGACACTCAGAAGATTGAGGCCGTGAAATATTGGCCTAGACCTACCACTCCGACAGAGGTTCGTAGCTTTCTAGGCTTAGCAGGATACTATCGGAGGTTCGTAGAGGGTTTTTCTTCCCTTTCGGCACCATTGACGAAGTTGACACAGAAAGAAACTAAGTTTCAATGGACAGAGGCTTATGAGCAGAGTTTCCAAGAGCTTAAGAACAGGTTGACCTCAGCTCCAGTTCTAACACTTCCAGAGGGTCTAGAGGGTTATGCCGTGTATTGTGATGCATCAGGTGTCGGGTTAGGATGTGTCCTGATGCAACATGGGAAGGTAATTGCATATGCTTCAAGGCAGTTGAGGAAGCACGAGAGGAATTATCCGACCCACGACCTCGAGTTAGCTGCGGTTGTCCATGCACTTAAGATATGGCGGCATTATTTATATGGTGTTCATGTTGATATATTTACTGATCATAAAAGCCTACAATATATTTTCAAGCAGAAAGAGTTGAATTTGCGATAGAGGCGATGGCTTGAGTTATTAAAAGATTACGATGTTAACATTCTCTACCATCCAGGGAAAGCTAATGTTGTAGCAAATGCATTAAGTCGCCGATCTATGGGTAGCTTAGCACATGTAGATCCCGAGAAAAGACAATTAGCTAGAGAGATTCATCAATTGTCTTCGTTGGGGATTCGGTTAGTAGATTCTGAGGATGGTGGAGTTGTACTCCAAAACACTACAAAATCATCCCTCATAGCGGAAGTCAAGGAAAGGCAGTACGAGGACCCAGAGTTGGTCGAGCTGAGAGAGCGAGTTCCGCAGTAGAAGAAGCCACTGTTAGAGCTAAAGGGAGATGGGGTTCTCAGATATAGGGGTCGTTTGTGTGTTCCAGATGTAGCAGGGCTACGAGACAGGATTATGTCAGAGGCACATTATTCATGGTATTACATCCATCCTGGGTCGACGAAGATGTATCATGACATTAAGGATGTCTACTGGTGGAACGATATGAAAAAGAACATTGCTGAGTTTGTCGCCCAATGTACCAGTTGGCAGCAAGTGAAGGTAGAGCACCAGAAGCCTGGAGGGCTAATGCAAACTATAGAGATCCCGACATGGAAATGGGAGGCGATAAACATGGACTTTATCACGGGTTTACCTCATTCTAATCGTAAGTTCGATTCCATATGGGTGATAGTCGATAGGCTCACGAAATCAGCTCACTTCCTACCGGTCAGATCTACATATACAGCAGAAGATTATGCAAAGTTATATATTAAGGAGATAGTGCGGCTACACGGAGTACCAGTTTCTATTATATCTGACCGTGGGGCTCAGTTTACAGCACATTTTTGGAGGTTATTTCAGAGAGGTCTAGGGACTCAGGTGAATCTCAGCACAGCTTTTCATCCACAGACTGATGGACAAGCCGAGCGCACAATTCAGACGCTCGAGGATATGTTACGAGTATGTGTGTTGGATTTTAAAAGAAGTTGGGATGAACATCTACCTCTTATCGAGTTTGCATATAATAACAGTTACCACTCCAGTATTCAGATGGCTCCGTACGAGGCTTTGTATGGGCGTAAGTGCAGATCTCCTATAGGGTGGTTTGATGTTGGGGAATCTGGGTTATATGGGCCAGACCTGGTTCAACAGGCCATAGAGAAAGTAAAGCTCATCCGGGAGCGACTGTTGATAGCTCAGAGTCGTCAAAAGTCATATTCTGACGTGCGGCGACGAGACTTAGAGTTCAGGATTAATGACTGGGTATTCTTAAAGGTATCACCTATGAAGGGCGTGATGAGGTTTGGCAAGAAAGGCAAGCTTAGCCCACGGTATATTGGGCCTTATAGGATCATTCGGAGAGTGGGCCAAGTAGCTTATGAGTTAGAGTTGCCCTCAGAATTGGAGTCTGTCCATCCGATTTTTCACGTATCTATGCTACGGAAGTGCATTGGCGATCCTACCCGAGTGGTGCCCACAGATGATGTACAGATTATAGAGGACTTGTCATACGAGGAAATTCCAGTTGCCATCCTAGACCGACAAATCCGCAATCTACGAAATAAGGAGGTAGCTTCCGTAAAGGTTTTATGGAGGAGCAAGAATGTAGAAGAGATGATGTGGGAATCGGAGGAAGAAATGAAGTCTAAATACCCCCACCTATTTCAAACTGAAGATATGGTTCGAGATGGGACGCTACAACATAGCTCTATGTAGGCTAGCAGGTCATCAGGTAAGCTTTTATTTTTCACTTTCAATATTTATGATTTACGGTCGGTGAGGCAAATTGCTGCTATTTATAAAGATTGGCCATATGTGGCATGCATAGTATGTTTCTGGCTACGTGCAGGTTGGTTTTAACCTAGTGTACGAAGGATACTTTGGCAAAATTTTCCAAAGTCTCTAAGAGTAAACATTCGAGGACGAATGTTCCCAAGGGGGGAGTGATGTTACACCCTATATTTTCGTACGTAAAAATGCGTCGTAAGCAAACTAATGTAGGACCAAAAATGAGATAATATTTAAAAGTATATAAAGTAAGTTAATCATGTTACCTCTGAGGTTACAAATATTGAAGATCATGAACAACAAATACAAAGAGGGTTGGACAGTTCAGAAGCTAAAGCAATTGAAGAAAATAATATTTCGTCGAAAGTCGACAAGTTGGGAATGTTATAACATATACCTTTGGGGTGAGACTAGGGTGCTTAACATGATAAGGAGATTATGTTATGATTTATATTAGTCGTATGACATCCGTGTGTTATGTTTTGAAGTCAAGAGAGTTGTGGAACAAAAGTCGATGAAAGTCATCACAAGTTACATTCATAAGTTTTACTGAAACTTTGGGTCAAATGTAACTGCGATTTTCTCCCAATATACTTAGAGTTATGGGGTGTTCCACCCATAAAATTAAATATCTATGAGTCTATTTTCCAATGAATTAAACCGTTTGTCAATATGACATTGGAGTAATGAGATATGGGCATTTTTGCGATACTGCGCAAGCTGCTAGGTGACAAGTAGGTGTGTCACCTACTTGCTTAAATGAAAGCCCAAAAATGGGCCATTTCGGGTCGTCCAAAGAGGCCTTTTAAAGGCCTATTTTATTCATATATTATACTTAAAATAGAGCATAATAACCAAACATAAGCTCTACAAAGAATCCTCCCAAAAGTTTCCCACAAACCCTAATTGATTTTCTCTCCCTTTCAAGTTCTAATTGGAGGTAAAACCTAGAGTTTGAAGAACCAAGATAGGAGCTGAGTTATCCAACAAATAAGGTGAGTTTACTGCTCTCTTTCATCCAGTTTTTCTTCTATAAATTCATGGTAAGTCGTTCTATACTTGTGAGAACTCACGGGACGGTGATCGGAAGCCGTGAGTTCGAGTTATTCACTTGTAGCGGACTGTTTTGTGGACTGTTTTGTGTTGCTGTTGGGCTGCGTGTTTTACTACTGTTTTGTGGTGTTTTGGAGGAGGAAGGGGGTGTAGAAACACCATATAAATGTAGGGTGGTTGGCTGGTCGTTCGTCATAACATTTTTGGGTCGTTTGACACTACTACGGTGGTCGTTTTGTGTACGAAGAGATTGGGGTGTGTTGGGCTGTTTTGTAGTATTTGATGGTGTATATAGGGCTGGAAAATGATGTATATATGTTGTTATTGTTCTGTTCTTGTATTGTTGGTGTTATCTTGAATTTGGAGGAAGTAAGGATTATAGGGGAGATGCTGTCCGTTTTAATACAAAATAGGTTTGTCGTTCGTTGTGCGATAGTTGTACCTTTCGTAACTTAACGATAGTATTATTATCATTCTTGTAGATTAAGGTGCAAAGAGGTGAGCTCAACTTGGTGATTTGAAAGATTGTGATAAGGTATGTTAAGGCTAAGCCTTCCTTCATTTTGGCATGATCTCGTAGCTACATGTGTTAGTAATGAGACAAAAAGAGAAGTTCATATTCATGAATTTATTCACACTATTCTAGTCTCATAAGTTACTATATTATTCCTTATCGAGACTCTATATTCAATTTTAGTATTGTCTTCTTCCAGTCAAGAGAGCAGCAAGCCTATATATACAGTATTACAGTATTTTCATTACTATCGAGCTATAATCGATGGGCAGGCCCCTATTGGGCAACCTCTGATCAGATGGAAAGTTATATACCGAGCCTACTGTGGCCGAGCGCCTATGAGCGAGCCCAGCATGGCCGAGATACATAGCCTAGTATGGCCGAGCGCCTATGAGCGAGCCTACTATGGCAGAGCAGTTATATATATACCGAGCCTTATAAGGCCGTACAATTATTTTACTTACTATATTGAAGGAGTTGAGTCAGTATCAGCAGGTAAGTATATCTCCAGATCATCTTTGACTCCCAGTTACTTCCAGTTATTATATTATCAGTTCAGTTTTGATTTTCAGTTATGTTATTGCCTTACATACTCGGTACATTATTTCGTACTGACGTCCCTTTTCCGGGGACGCTGCATTTCATGCATGCAGGTTCAGATAGACGGACGAGTAGATCTCCTCAGTAGGTGTTTCCCGAGTTCAGCCTGATCGGTAAGCTCCATGTCTTTCGGAGTTACCAGGTCTAGAGTGTTGTGTACATCTTATGTATATCTGTATATATGTTATGGGTAGGTCGGGGCCCTGTTCCGATCATAGTACATCTATCAGTAGAGGCTTGTAGACATATCCTGTTGGTTAGTGCAGTATGTTGGGTTTGTAGGCCTGGTATGTATATTTGATGGTTTGTCAGCTGTAGTAGCTATGACGGCCTTGTCGGCCTAGCTTTATATTGATGTTTAGTTAGCGCTAGTTTCCATTCAGTTTTATATTTTGCTTTGCAAATTGTCTTGCAAGGTGGCCCCATGGCCAAAGTATGACATTATATGTTCAGAGTCCCTTAGTCGCAATTTGGTACGCCAGGTTAGGTGAGGCACCGGGTGCTTGTCTCGCTCCTATGTTCGGGGCGTGACAGATACATAATAGTTACGACGCTTAAACGATAATGATAGTGTCATTTGTCTTATTGTAGACTAAGGAGTCGTGACATTTGCATAGCTTGAGGTTGGGCAGTATATACAAGGTATGTGAGGCTATTCCCTTCATTCTTTTGCACGACTCCGATTGTACATAATGTAATGAACGAGCTCCCAAAGATACTCTGCTCTTAGAAGCTAGCAGTACTTACATTGCTGCCCTTCTTATGAAACGATTGATATTGATGTTACTTCTCTTATTCTTATATTATCAATGTTGTTGGTAGTTCCTGATTCTTAAAAGATTCTTGATGAAGAGTTAATCCTAGTAACATGTACGAAGTATACCGACCTTACGTCACTCCGAAAGGTTCAAAATGTGATTCCAATGAGTCCAGCATGCATCATATATATGTATCTATTTTACTCAACCGAGCCGCGCTATAGTCGGCCGGGTATGGCACCTATTGTGCAACCACTGATCAGTTGGGTTTTACCGAGCTCCACGTGGCCGGATATGATTCTACCGAGCCCTATGATGGCCGGGTACGATATGATGATGATGATGCCCATAAAGGCGTATGTTTTAAAAGTTTATGCATATATATATGTATGTATCATGTATTTCATGTCAGTAGCCCTCAGAGGTACCCAGATGTCACAGGTTGTATATTCCCTATCACTGTTTACATTATTGTTCTTACTTATGCTTTCCTGCCTTACATACTCAGTACTTTATTCGTACTGACGTCCTTTTTATTTGTGGACGCTGCATGTCGTGCTGCAGGTCCTGATAGATAGGTAGACGTAGCTCCCCCACCACAGTAGGCTGTCCAGTTCAGCGGTTATTGGCGAGATCCCTTCTTCGGACTTGCCGTGGTCTTGGTATGCATTTTTGTTATAGACATTATGGGTATGTCGGGGCCCTGTTCCGACAATGTTGTAGCACTTATGTTCCTTTAGAGGCTCATAGACAGGTGTCGACTTATGTATGGTTTAGAATGCCTTGTCGGCTGATTTTTGTTGTATAGTCTTTCATGGCATCATGGTAGCTCGTACCTTATATATAGTTTCTTGACAGTCTTGTCGTCCCATGTTATGTATGTTCATGACATTATCTTTCATTGTTGGATGTTCATGATCCATGTCTACTATTTATATTGATCTTGTCGGCCCTTAAAGATAATAAGGAAGGTTAGATAAAATGTACGTTGGTGCTCGGCAAGTATGGCCCGGGTGCTAGTCATGACCCTCCAGTTGGGTCGTGACAGTTTGGCAAGTGAAGGGGAATTCAGCTATAAGAGAAAGACTGCCTCGAGAATAGTCTTTGAGCGAGAATCCAATTCAATTCAACTATTGTCCTATATTCAATCCCCGACACTATTCTATTTAGTCTCTCAAGGGAGCGGTTAAGACCGGTTTTGACACAATAAAAGGGATTGTCACTAGAGGTTAAATTCCAGCTTCTAAATTTCGATTAATTAAATCTCCCACCCCGTGTATTATTTCATGCCGTTCCGTATATGAGCCTTTTCAAACCGGGATTATTTCTATTGATTGATCCCCCATAGGACTTGTTCAGTGAGAATTCATTATTGGGGACAGACAGACCGGTAAAACAGCAGTAGCCACTTATAGGATTCTCAATCAACAAGGTCAAAATGTAATATGTGTTTATGTAGCTATTGGGCAAAAAGCATCTTTTGTGGCCCAGGTAGTAACTACTTTACAGGAAATGGGAGTGATGGAATAAACTATTATGGTAGCCAAAAAGGTGGATTCCCCTACTACATTACAATACCTTGCTCCTTATATAGGAGCAGCTCTGTCTGAATATTTTATGTATCGTGAACGACACACTTTAATCATTTATGATGATCACTCCAAACAAGCACAAGCTTATCGCCAAATCTCTCTTCTATTACGAAGACCGCCCGTTGGTGAAGCTTATACAGGAGATGTTTTTTATTTGCATTCATGCCTTTTGGAAAGACCGCTCTTCCTTATTATAGGAATAACTTCCTGACTCTACAGGCACGTGAAGTGAAGTGATTCCCGGGTGGGGATCACGAAGGCAGTTCTCGTTTTTCTGTAAAAGCAAGGGAGTAGGGAAGTCACCTTTTCTCTAAGCATAAATAGCTAAATATCCCTGCTATAAGTTCTTGAACATGTTGTCTTTTACCCACAAAAAACACCAGTGGGCCAGCGAGTCTCTCGTCTATGGAATGGACAACACCTATACCCGATTCCTAAACTCTAGCTCCTGCTCATGAAAGTGAAGATTTTGATGTCCACACGGTCGAAGGATCCAATAGTGAATTATTCTTTTCTTTACTCAATGCTGAAGCTGGTTCCAAAGGATCAAATAGCTCAAGGCTTGGGGAGTCATTGAAACCAAGACTTTTGGTTTAAGTTATATTAAAAAGAATAGAGGAAGGTGCCTATCGTATCCTATATGGTACTGTATTAGCCCTAACTCATAGGAAGATCTAAAGGCTATTAAATAATCACCTAAGCAGACGATAGACGAGACTCTGGAAGAGTGGATTTCTTGCTGAGGTTGCCTCTGATGGGCTTGTGAACAATTCGGTAAAAACTATGTATGTATAGTATAACCGCCGCTTCAAATCAATTGAATCAATGCAAGCAATGTTGTTCCCACATGCCTATTCATTCATATTTGGTTGGATTCCTCGGTTAATCTTATGACAATGATGGAATAGCCTCTTTTTCTAGCTATTACTTTCCTTTATTCAGGTATGGAGGCAGAGAATACGAAGGTCGAGTAGGTTTCGCCGTTTGGACAATGTGAACGATGAATCCGAGTGATCTAAGGTTCAAGTACTGAGCGAATATTCAAACGTCTATTCATGTGAGACCTTCTTGCCCCTTTGGTTTACACCACCTTAGCCTTAGTCAGTAAGGGATGGGGGTGACAATTAGATAGGGAGTGCGGAAGTTCATGGGAAGAGGTTAGTGAAATATATCATATTTCTGGGGTTGGATTCACCGAAGTGGAAGATAGGCAAGAGAAGACAGAGGAGTGGACCTGACAAGCATAAGATTCATTCAATAGCCAAGTAGGAGAGTATGCACCACTCCGAAGTACTAATAACTAAGTTGAAAAGAGAGCGGGGCAGGCCATAGACAAAAGTGAACTATAGAATATTCTTACCAAAGACCATAGGCAATGGACAAAAGACCATCAGAAGGGAATTAGTCGCCAAGGAAGCTGGTGCGCGTAGATCAAAGCTTAGTGGAGAGACAATACATAGGAAAGTTACAAGGACATGTTATCAATAGGGTCAAGCCTATTTGAATTTATTTTTGGAAAATGAGGATGAAGACATTTTTCATGGAGAGGCGATCCTCAAATACGTACTTTGACCTGACGGCTTACCCTTTCTATAAGAGAACGGTTCAACTGGTTAGGCGATATGGCGCATTATTCACTGCGCTTTATTTAAAGCAGTTTGCGTCATCCGAGGTGATAAAAAGAACCATACCCTGTTGAGAGTGTCCCTATCCCTTAATCATCAGGCTACCCTCGGATTCTTCCCTCCAGATATTAATGAGGTGGGCGGGAAGGATAGAAGCCAACTTATTATATACGGATACAGATATTCAGATATTCCTTGATATAGTTCCAACAAGCCTATTCTTTGACTCTTCTATAGTGTATAGTATATTCTTTCCATCTTCATACTAGGATAGATATTCTAACAACAAACTGCCTAGCTTAGCTAGTTGGCAGTTCCGCATCGTGAACTGCATCGGAAAAGGGCATCTGATCTCTCTTTTATGGGTTGTTTCCCTCGTATCCGACCTATCCGAGTTAGCCCACCCAAGAGGGCAAAGAGGTGGATCATCTGATCTTGAAATAGGTCATCCCGACTGTCCCGATCTTTTATCTATTCATTTCGTCAGGTATTTGAATATTACGATTATGAGGATTCTGCTTTTCACATTCATTCTACAGGACCAAAACGAGGCTTTTCCTCACTAGTTGGAATAAAAACATCAACAGCAGCTTTCATTGAACCCCTTCTTCCTATCCTTGATACCTATGAAATGAGTCCCTCTTTCATTTACTAAAGAAGGCGCAACTGATAGACGGATGAATATACATTTGATGGCCAGTTCTATGAAGAAAAATCTCGAGTTGGAGGCATCACTGGGAAAACAACCAATTGATTCAGTTTTCTCGAAATCAACAAGTGGACTTAAAATCATTGATCCATTTTTTGATCCACGAGACTTAGACAAGAGTACAATATATTACCCACCAGTGCTGTTCTGATTGAATTTTAAAGATCTCGCTCGCTGTCAAATCACATTTTGTGAAGTGTTCTCCTTCCCCTCTCACCCGAGATAAAGTCAACTGAAAACCGTGATCGGAATCGTGGTTTGAAGATGATGATTTGAAGATTCATTCGACAGAGAAGGGTGTCTTGGTTGCCAATACCGAGGTTGAATGAATAATTCCACATGGCAATAACAAAAGTGGAGTTTGGCACAGGTCAAAGGGGAAGCAAGAAGGAATTCCACTTTAGAAAGGAAAAGGGCAGTTCCAAACGAAGGACCCAGTCTCAAGGGGCAAGCTTCTCGGTGTCCAAGTGTTAATTCCCGAGGGCTTGTGTCCGCCGAAAGCTTCATTTTTTCTTTTTAGTCTTTTCTTGCAATGAACCGAAAGGTGAGAGGCAGGGCTCGGTCTCGAGGTTTAATTTATAGTCACTAGTCAGTGCAACTGCACGAGTGAAAGGTGAAAGTAAAGATTACGCGTAACCAGGTGTAACGTGTCAAAGGTTACTGAGTCTTCATAAAGGCGAATAGGTTATTTTACGCACCCAACAACTGAGAGAGCTTGCGGAGAAGGGTTGAGTTGCGTAATAGCGGATTCGTAGGTCAATAAATTGTTGGATTTGAAATCAAACTCTCTACCTTGGGCGGATAGGAATTGAGACTTTCAATGGTCAGCTCTTCTCTCCTCGTGATCGAAGCTGACCCCAGAAGTTGGGTATTCCTTCTTAAGAGGACACTAACCCTCCCGATCTTGCTAGCCGGGGGCTCAGTCTTTAAAGATTCAATCTTTCCCATTTTGGTCCCAGGGAATAGCTCTTATAGTAGGAGGTTTACTATGTCCCCAACTTTTCTTTATTAAGAAAGTCGGTTATCTACTATAATTATATTAAGATCGTAAAAAAATAATCTTGCAATATTGCTAGACCAAATTCAATAAATGGAGTCCGGTAATAACATTATGAATCTGAACCCATATGGCAAAAAGCACAGGCAGCGGGTACGTCTGTTCGGGTTCATTCATGTCCAATAAACTTCAAACAAAAGGAGATTCGGGTGTCAGAGTTGAGTGGGCAGGCGATAGGAGGATAGGGGGAAGAGTAAAGACAAGACGAAAGCAAGAGTTCTGGCATGTTACTTTACTAGTTTCATTTCCGTATGATAGTCACCCCTTTCTCGGTAAAGCAGAGTGAGCAGCTTATTTATTTGCTACTGTTTCCATACCACAAAGAAGTCCAATAGTTGCGCTTACTTCTTCCTTCAACCTTGAATAGAGCATATGCATCCCGAGATTCTCTCCATCTCAGAAGTGGATTCCCCTGCAAGTGTACTTGAGTACGACTATGGCTATGAAAAGCTTATCGAAAGAGGAGGAAAGAGCATAAACTCGACTCTAAAAGTTTCAGTTGCCTCCCTCTCTCCGCACTATAACTGAAAAAAAGGAGTACGGCAAAAAGCCAACCTAATTTGTTTTTTCGTTTGACGAGGGAAGACCTTATGTACTGAATTAATTTAATTACACCTATATTGCGAAAAAGCGCTACTCTAGCTTTAGCGCACACCCTTTCTCCTATGAGGAAAGTGACTCTTTCCGATTAATGTCTGGCCTTTCTTGGATATGGATCACAGTATACCAGCGACTTTGTACTTGAATTCATTCTATTTCATATCCACCTATCCTTGGAAGGGACCACGGAAGAGTAAGATTGATTTAGGGTCGACAGGAGGGTCTAGAATAGATTTCCCAACGGGTCCTGACTTTTTAACAACAGAGGCGAAAACTTACTCTTTCAAGTCAAAGTCAAAGTATGGTAGACTAAGATGGAGTTTATTTTACAGTTGTTCTAGGGATATGGGTATAGAGTGAATTCTATTCACTATTTATGAAGTTCCGTGAACTCCTTATATCATAAAGAAAAAAGTAAGTATGGTGCCCCGGTAGACGCGCAAACCGAGTGAGTTTCCGCCAATCCCGATCCAGATGTGCCAAAGATTGAGGACTATGAGGGTACTGTGCTATCTGTATACTTTATTTGTTGCACATGGCCTAATGTACACTTGCCCCCTTTTTCTCACTCTTTTGGTGGTTTGTCAATTTAAATCTATTTTCTTTATTCTACCGAAAGACGGAAAGGGGAACCGACTCGTTCCTTCCTTGCGGAGGACGAATCAAGGCCCGAAGTTGGTTCGTCGAGCAAGAGGAGAAAAGGATCAACAAAGATTTCATACCCTATGCTAGTTCCTTTTCTCTCTCCCCCAGATATGCCTTTAATAAGTCCTCCATCTATTCTCGTGCAACGACATCTATGATTGTGAAATTCAGGAATGAACAGTTGCAACAATCATGTTCAATTTGTTATGACAGTTTTAGATTGTGGTGTTTGTAATCAAGGAAGGGAAGGAAGTTCATGGAAAGGTATCTCACATACCTTTCCAGACGTAATTCTTTAATAATCACTTCAGCTCTTTCATACTTCTGACGTCGACTCATCTTGCTTGGAAGTCTTAAGAATGCAGCAAAAACTAAAGTTTCCTCTAGAGTCAATTGTGGAAAAAGCACATCATCTTGTGTCACAAAACCCACCTAGCACAACATTGATAAATTTGGTATGGAAGTTAATACAAAATCATGTACATTGAAAGAAAGACTTTTCTATATTCTTGGTTTTAAGGCAATAAAAAGAGAGAAAGAAAAAAGAATTATTGATGGATAGGTAATATAAACTCCTATTGATAGCTGTATTATATGGAATGTCATTGAATGTGACAGTTCCTCTGATATTTTCTTGCAATCTTCCTCCCAACAACTGCCTTGACAGGATTGTTGGAGGAAGCGTGGCTAATCTTCACCTTGTACTCAACATCCGCGAACTGCATTCAAAGACCATTTAAATGGCAGAAGCCTAAACTTTAAAACATATATCAACAATTTTATTCTTTGAAACATTTTTGAGAAATGAAATATTGGTTAGAGAAAACAAAAGTGCCTTGAGAAATATGGGAAGGGGTTGATTTTTACCAGCAATTGATGTATCATCCTTTACCTCTATAACAATTTCAGAGCTTCTGTTTCTGAGGTAAGCTTGAGACATGAACTCTATGTTATGGCCTAAGCCATTGCTTCCACCAATCTGCATGGAGCCAATAGCTGGAGGGGACAATGACAAATCCACAATTTCATCTTGTCTAAGATGCTCCATTATGTCATGAACTGCAAGTTAAGCGTTGCTCTATCCCATTGAATGGTGTTGGACAAAGTTCATTGTTATATATGGTGGATAAGATAGACATAACCAACACCCTGCATAAATCTTGTGACTGTTGAGCCACACGTTTTCTATGGAAAACTATAGACTCTTTCTAATTGTGAATTTCTAGTTATCACACGCACTTGGTGCGCTTGACTTTCTTCAAGATTCTTTTTAACCAAGTATTCAAATGACATTGTTTGGGCTATTCTATCTCAGCAACGATGTACTAACTATTAATACATAATTAACTAAATCAAAATGTTCCCTCTCTGATATCAAAGTTTGTTAGATGAGACGGTTCACAGAATTAACCATAGTAGAGCAGGCAGAGGTACAGGATTCGAGTCTTGCCACCACTTATTAACAGTGGAGGTAGGAGATCCAGTTAACGAAAAGGCTAGGCTACAACTATTCAAGCATCTCAAAGTCTATCTATAACGATTGCTATTTCATATCAGAGCTTCTGCTAAAGGAAGTGGTGATCCCTAGCTTGAGACTCAAACTCCGGAAGCCTACCTACAACAGGCATTATGGGAGAATACTATTCATCATCATCAGAAAATGTTGCTTAGCGGCAACCTTGAAATAGGGTCAAGTTTGACTACATCAAACTCTAAAGCGGGGTATTATGTACCAGCTCGGAGCCTTATAACTATATCAAAGACTGTCGTAAGTTGGATCTTGAGTCTTAAGAATTGGGTCCCTTAGCCCCTGGATTTGTGCGCAAGCAAAAGAAGAACAAAAACGAGGGGGCTCTGGCTTATTAAGAAGAATATAAATGACATAGTAAGCAGAAGCGCGTAGACGAAGGGAGAGGGGCTTTTTTCGAAAGACTAGAAACTTATACGTATATAGATATAGTGAGTGTGCATGCGGGGTGTAGGTATACCCCTTACGATAAAGAACCCCAAGCCAATAAAGTAGTTAACCAAACACAAGTAAGAAGTTTGTCAGTCCTTCCTCCGATGCCTCCCGTTCATTCTTCTTCATTTCATTATTTTGTTGTGTTGTTATTTTCATAGGTCCCAAGCCCTTCATAGAAAGCCCTCTTCCCTCTCCTTAAGTTAAGAAAAAAAGAATGCTGCTTGATTGAACAAACATTTTAAGAACCTTTCAAACTGACACCCCAGTCATATTGCCACCCACGTCTTTTTTTCTTTTGAACAAGCCTTCTAAATCCAAATTGTTTTTATTTGAGTTAATAATAACTGGCGAGTTTCATTAATGAAAAGAAAAGCAGAGGCCCACCATCTACTAACATTGTGGTTTTCCATCGATTCTTTATCAATGGCCCACCCTTTCTTTGAACCTTGTCAATGATCCAACATAAAGATATGAACTGAGTGCCATTTGATGAGTAACTGAGAACAAAGGAGAGGGATTAGGAAAGAATGAAGTAATGAAAGAGGAGGTCATTGTGAGTAGTAACAACTTGTCACGATCCATTGGTTCATATAGAATCCATGTCCTAGGTGTATCAAAAAACATTATTTTTGCTAAGCGTATATAATAAAATAGAGTGAAAAGGTCCACCCCGAAACCTAGGGGGTACTAACTAACAATTGAGTCCTCTCCGAACTGCAGGAGATAGTTTCCCATCATACGGAGCACCAACTTGCCTCTATGGGAGGCTCGCTCCGGGTAGGTTCGGATCACTTGCAATACACGGGCTCTACGGAGGAAGTGGTTGGGTTAGTAGCGTTTTCAATATGATTCATTTCCTGTATTTGTTTGATGAGAAATGCGAGTCTGTTTTGTCCACTATCTTCATCCCCCTCTATCAAAATGATCAAAAAGGAAGGCGAGCTTGCTTCTTATTCCCGTGTTTGATCTCTTCCATCTCTGCCTGGCTCGTTGTCACCTATGTTGAAGAAAGGTTTGGAACCCTGTAGAGAATGAAGAGGGGCCAAGGATCTTCCTCTCAACAGTGCTTTTCGAGGCTCCCCCCTGAATAAGTAAGGCCCCGTTAGCCTGGGCGAAGATGGGGATAAAGAGTAAGGATTGAAGCCCCCTTAGCTCTGCCAGGCACTGGACAGGGGTTAGCTCTGTAAATGTGTAGAGCCAAGTGTAGTGTGGTGTAGTAGTAGGCACTTCTAGGCCCCTTCCCGGCTACTAGATCACTTCAGTGCTTTGGGTACTACGGACCCTCTGCCATTCATTGCGGCAGAGCCGTTTCATGGGGGGGGGAGGGGGAGGTGCTAACGTAGTTCTTTGAATCAAACGTTCAATGAAATCGATTCTTTTTTAGATATAAACATCTAAATCGGACATGATAGATGGATGGATGGATCTATCTTTCTATTCATATATAGTACTAATCAAAATAGATTTTTATTGTTTTGTAGCATAGCAAGAAGCACCAAATCCTGCACTACTTTGGGCCCAGTAAGCGAAGGGAATGAGCTCGGCTGCTTCTCCTCCACACTTCTTTCTCTCCATGCCCGTTTTCCATGCGCTTCACGCGCCATTGGCTCTTTGCTCTCCTCTTATTCTTCATTGGACGGTTCGGATGGACTTCACCGTTCTTTCCTAACTAAAATTAAAAGAGATGTATCACATCGAGATGTTGATTCATTTTCCGCCCCCAATGAGATGGGGAATTTTTAACCCCCTAGTTAGACTTTTGGGCCCTTCATCTTTCTGAATCGAGACCCGGCCCAGCTCGTGTCATTCCAACAATAGGTGGGGAGCACCTCAGTATACGATCGCGCACAGTAACTGGGAGTCCTATTACACCTAAGGCCAACTTCAATTCACCAAACCAAGGTTCATCTCGTATAGTCATTGTGGACTCGTACAAGGATATTGAGTAGACGGTTGATGTATCATACTCGACCCTATCTTTCGTAGAATGCATTACCATCTCTGTCGCTACTGATTCGGTAAGCTACGTGTTCGGTGCTCGGAGAACTGCCTTCGGTCCCCTAAACTTACTTACTCGTGGTAACCTCCTGGCCGCCCAACGACCAATAATGCTAGTCACTACTCCCACTGGGGCTAGGAAGTAAGCCCCACAACCCAAAGCAGTGAAGAATAAATAGAATTTTCTACAAAAGACGGCTAACGGGGGTATTCCTAGGTATGAGAACATAGTAATGGAGAAGGTAATAGCCAAAATAGGATTCGTTTTGGCTAGAGGGCCCAAATTGGCTATATATTTGACACGGGTTTGCCATAATGCTAAAACTATGGCGAATGTATCTATCATCATTGATGCATAAATAAAGACACCAATTAGTAGTGATCGAATTCCTTCAATGGTTCCACATGAGAAACCAGTATCAATATAACCTACATGTCCAATTGAACTATGAGGTAGAAGTCCTTTTACTTTCACTTGGGCCATGGTGGTTAGTGCTCCTAAGATCATAGAAGCAATGCTGCAGAAAAATAAGATTTGTTGCAATGTAGCTCCATAAGAACCATTAATAGAAACACATGAAATATTAGCAGAAATAAAGATTTTAGGCGCAATAGAAAGGAATGTTATAACCGGGATGGGTGAACCCTCATAGATATCAGGAGCCTAACAGGAGAACCCTCATAGAGTCAAACTATATGGAGTCCGAAGGGTAGGGGGTTTTCTTCTGGGCTCAAGAGATGGAATAGATAGGGCCCAACAAGTTTTGAATTCGCCGTTGGGGAATTCACACGAAAGGGAACGAGGAGTTCTCAACGAAAAAAGTGCTCTCTAAACCGAACGTGAAAGTAGTTTTCCATCAGGCGACTTTTCCTTCAACTCTACTCTCAACTTGGATTATATATCCAAAAAGGTCCGCTCTCGGCCATTCCACACGCTTCCTAGAAGAGATGTTGTTATCTAAAATGGATTCTCTCTTTTGTAGTATATGCTGAACCTGCTGTGCCCCATTGCCTAAGAAGGGGGCAGACACAACAGCTACTAGGACCCCTTCCTTTCTGTTGTTGCCAGCACTTTCACAGGCCGAGCAAGAATTTTTTATTATACCAATAGGAAGGGCTGAACAAGGAGAGGGCCCGACAATCATACCACGGTGGTCAAAAAAGCGTGTTCCCTTCAGATAAGACACACTGTAGGCCATCCTCGACCCTCTTCATTTTCGATGAAAAAATAATCTCGATCTCCGAAAGCGTTTTCCTTTCCCCACCGCACCTCCATCCCTTCGTCGAGCCTTTCCTTTAATGGTTGGGGAAAGCATTCCCTTATCTGAACTTGGTGGGCATTCTTTCCAGCCTTAGTAAAATAGGGGGTGGTTTTGGCTTGAACATAGGCTCAAATAGAATTTGAAGGGTCCTAGCTATGCCATGCGTTCAATACAAAATCTGGAAAGCTGCAGGGATGACAAAAAGAGGGCGCTTTCCTGTGTTGCACTGATAAAAGGACCTAAGAGATGAGCGTCTTCTCTTAGGTTTCTTCCTCCTGCGCCCGTTGCCTCCTGGCCCACGTTAGAAGGGAAGATTAGCAAAGCTGGAAAAGAAAGAGGGAAGAGGAGAAGCATCTTAATCTCTTCGCGAGAACTTCCAGATCGTAGAAGCATTCGGAATGGGCTCCGCGTTCATTTCGTTGGCAGAAACGATCCATTCCATTCGGGCCTTCGGGGAACCCAAAAACAAAGTCTTTTGAGTTGAGAATCAATGATAGATAGACAAGATATAGATAAACGATATATATATATTTCTCACAAAAAAAATTGTGAGATAAAGAGCAGATAGATCCTATCCCCTATATAGAACACTCATTCCTATCTATTGATAGAAAGATCTTCGTCAAATATCGGACTTTGCCTTTTTTTAGGAATTACTCATATCCAAAGCAGCTTTTCACAAGCACCCTACCCCATACAACTAGTTGGGGGGGTTTCGCCTTTAGAATCAAACAAAGTAAGTAGTAGGGGCTTCTTAGCAACTTTCATTCTAAAGGAAAGCGAAGAACCAACCTTTATTCAATAGGAACCCTACTTCCCTCTTTGATAGTGACTTCTTTCGTCTGGTAGAGCAACGAAAGGCTTCTTCAATGACGGAAAAAGCCATAAATTCGAGAAGGTCGCCTTTGGAGAAGTGTTTGCCAGTAACCAAATCCTCACTCTGATTATGTCGTGAGGCTGACTGAATCCAATCCATAAACCCAGAAATGCAAGGTTGTTCGTTCCTTTTCATCAAGTAGGCACATGAACCACTTTGTCTTGGACTCTATTGGAACAAAGTAAAGAAGGATACGGAATAGAGAAACGAAAGGGACAAGGGCGGTCTTGCTTGGCGCGAAGGCTGCTTGTTCGGGGGTAGATTACAGTACTAAAGGTCCTCGGACTTCTAGGCGGCTTTTCTTTTGGGCAGCTATTCACCGTTGGATCTTGCCAATACAGCCCCCTATAGTTTTCATTACCGAGATATCTACTGTGTTTTTTGCACTTGACTAGGTGGACATTTGACCGGAAAATAACTTCAATTCGCCCGGCCAACAGGCGGGTGGCGTACTTATCTTGTGTGACAATACTACAGAGCGAGTTGCTCTTCTAGGCAGGCAGTTGAGTGAAAACATTACAGAGAAAGTGAAGCTTTCGTGTAACATGCTATGGTCTCAACGTCCTTACGAGGTAGTGATGAGTTTCACGCGCTTTAAGCCCGGCCCGCGCGTGGTTAGGAAGATTGGCCGCAATTTGAGCGGTACCACCCACCCTACACTACCAACTATAGGCGGCCGTCCTATAGCTGCCCGAAAAGGAACTGCAGTGATCTTGAATAGGGATCCTTCAGCGATAAATAGAATCCCCAAAAAAATACCATTGGATCGAGCACCAGTGATTTCGTATCCGGTCAAAATGTTGGCTAATTGATCGAAGTGGGTAGCTCCAGTAGACACATAGATCATGGAACAAATAGGGTGGGTAGGCCTAAGCACCACACTACACGTATAGACGCGAACCCCATCGTTACCATACGTGCGACTCTCACCGCATACGGCTCGTACAAAGACTCCTATATCCATTCCGAGCCCTTTCTTCCACCTCCCCTCTCCAATCCTCGGTCAAACTTGCATTCTCCGGGTGCTATGAAATGGGGGTCTTTCTTTCGCCTATCGTATGTATCGGCTTTGATTCATCCCAAACCAAGGAGGCATTCTGGCGGACGCATGCGTGTAGGAAGGCCGACGACTACATAAGATAAAAGACTACGATTGCAAGACAGGCCAGAAGCGACTCTCTTCTATTCTCATTGGGATTTGATATAGATGGGAAATCTATAGATAATAGTAGTTCG
Source organism: Nicotiana tomentosiformis (assembly GCF_000390325.3). Lineage (NCBI taxonomy): Eukaryota > Viridiplantae > Streptophyta > Magnoliopsida > Solanales > Solanaceae > Nicotiana > Nicotiana tomentosiformis. The sequence goes on along the minus strand of NC_090812.1, from coordinate 45,362,279 downwards.
CCAACCTATCTAACTAACATACGATACAATTTCACTTCACGACACGGCCAAAAAAAAGAAAGAGCTTCGCTCGGTTAGCCTTCCTACGCTGACGAATGCCTCTTTTATCTTCTCTAAAGTCTACAACAAACAAGTGGGAGAGGCAGGATTTGAACCTACGTAGGAAAACATCAACAGATTTATAGTCTGCCACTTTTGACCACTCGGCCACTGTCCCCTTCGAGGGCCGAGGACCCCCTCAATGGGTTCTAATTCTACGAAGGGGGGCGACACCCTGAATCAATCAAAAATCTTATTGATTTAATTGAAGGAAACTAAGACGATTAGCTTAGCTAGCGTTCTGGGAGAATCTAGTCATTCAGTCAGTTCATAACCATCTCCGTAATGCAAGGGGTAAAGCTTCTACGAAATCTTCCCCCTCATGTAGTCTTCGGCCTTCCCCAGCCCCCCTTGTCGCTTCTGGCGAAGCTGCGAGTTCATGAGCAAGTGAATGAAGGAGCCATGTTTCTAAAAGAAAATGACCCTCTTTGTTGTCTTTTCTTCCCCTATCCCTTCAAAGCCCTTGTATAGTTGGGTACTAGCGATTTAGTAATATAATAAAAAGTCAGGCCCTTCTGCTGAGCGAAGCTGCGAGCATACTTAAATATAGCTTACGCTTACCAAGACTAATCTACTAAAATAGGGCTACAACAAGCAAAGTAAATTTCCCCCCTTCGTTTGTTGTGGGTCACGGCTCACCGCAGGCATTTAATGAATTAAATGAATGGAGATCCTTCTCCCCCCTTGATAATTACCAAGAACTTCGTTGCCAATAGTAAAGTAGAACCCCCCCCCCCTAAAAAAATAACTCGGAGCCTAAAGAGAAGAGAGTTCAGTCTACAAGAAGCCGGCAGAGCTTTAGCCATTTGGCCACATCCATCTTTCCTAAACAGTAACCATTTTCTTATTCGTTCTTCGAATGATTCTAGTCGATACTAATTCCTTCCGGCTAATGAAGACACTACTCCAGTCTTTCCAGTGGATCCTACTTATCCCTAAGAATATAACGAACCAAGTTAACCTATACAAGAGTGAGGAATAAAAACCAACAATCAACTTACCGCTTTTGATGTCCCACGATTCTGCTAGTTTAGAAACAAAGGATTAGGACAGGGGTCGCTAGGTCAGAAAAGCGATAACTAAAAGATCTCCCCAAATAGGATTTGAACCTATGACGAATCGGTTAACAGCCGACCACTCTACCACTGAGCTACTGAGGCACAACAGACTTAATGTTGGAAGTCTACTCTCGTTCTTTGGACCAACCTATGACCGAATAAAAATAAGTTTGTCACTCTTTTTGACATACACCAGGAGAAAAGGTTACGATAGCAAGCCCGTCCTCGGCCTGAGCGCCTCCAGGACAAGGAGGCGGCGATCAACCATCAATTCTCGAGATTCATATTAATTAATAGATCTCCGCGTCCTACCAGTTCACTAAGTAGACTCACTCTACTGAGGGGCAACAAAGGCTGGAACTCTTCCTTCCAAAAACAAGGGACCTACTTCTCATCCTAGGACTTAGCAGGTATAAAAGAGTCCCTTCTCTGTCTGCCTCCCCGAGTTTCTACTACTAAGTAGCACTTCTGCTATTCAATCGTAGAATGGATTCCGATCAAGCTGAAAAGAGTCAACCTTATATATGTTATTAGTAAAGTGCTAACGTCCTATCTATAGTAAGGAGGCCTTTCTTGCTCGTTAGCATTGTTTTCTGATTGCAGCTAGGGCACACCTTTTCTTTCTCAAAATTAACTTTCCTGCTTGTTCGTCAGGTTTTCCACCCTATACCTATACAAGGGACTGGTCTCGATCTCGCTTGGTTGTACCCCTCTCGATTGTTGTTGACTCAACATTGATTTCGTGCTTGAGTTGGAGGGCTCTCCCTCCATCCATCGAGTCAAGTAATTCGCTATGGAAAATTGATCAGCCGCCTTTCTCATTCCATGCTTCTTCTTTCTCTGAATCGGTTCCTAGTGTCAGTCAATCATGTTTCACTATCAAGAGAGGGAAGAGCCTTGACTTTAGGTTAGGCCGACCTCATCATTCATACTGTTCCCCCATCCATCGATTGATCACGTGAGTACGCATCCAGTCAGTGCATGGCGAATGAAAAAAACGTTCATCATGGATTCTCTTCCTCAAGAAAAATGTCTATCAATTGATCCCTATTCATTCGGTCAAAGTCTCCACTTTTTACGCCCCTCTACCAAGAGATGCACCATGTTGATAGGAATCAGCAAAGACTTTCTTGTACACGTCCTCGAGGGAAGCTTTCATGGCAATCATCACTACTTTCTCCCGATGGCATTGTATGTCTTTGTTCTTGGTCTTGTTTAATAGATGTCTAGTGCCGATTTTCCCACCCGAGAATCTCCATCTACTCTTAGTAGGCGCAAGCTAGAATCCTTAAGTCAGCTTGCTTGTTCAAAAGACTGTCTCTTTACCCCTTGCATCTTTATCTTTTTGAAAGCCCAGACCATTCTTCTGGATCTGCATTAGACCTATTTCAAGTGCAAAGCCTCTTCAATAAAGACCTCTTTTTTTCCCCTCATTTCTCAGTTTGTTGATTGAAAAAGAATAAGCGTTATCCATTGAGTAAAGAGAGGGTTTTTGGTTGGTTTTCGTTCGCCTCCCCCCCCTCATAGTCCATTAGTGGGTAGGGTGGTCAACTTAGAGGGTGCCCGCCTCCTCTTCAGACGTGTCCTCGATAACCTGGCGGTTCTTCAGTCTCCGCTTTTGGGGGCGGGAGTGCTTGGTCACTGGGGTTTCCTTTTCCTCAACCATTTCGGTTGTGTCAGCAATGAGATTGGTATAACATTTTGTTATGATCTGGCTATATTGAAGTTCATATAGATTTGAGTTCAAGTGGGACAGCACCTTTAATCGACCATAGGGCCAATTCTACCCATACCGAATTCATTCTATTGAAGCGTAACATAAAAAGCTCTTACTTATCTTGCATTTCTTTGGTTTGGAAGTTCAACAATGTTGTTTGTGGATTCCTATAACAAAGGAAAGCCTCCTACCCTAATACTATGTCATTTGATTGAAATAAGTTCTGTGCTGCTCACCACTCCTCGAGGCCATGGACGGGATCGAACCGTCATTCCAGGATTTACAGTCTGATACATTTCCATTATGTTACCTAGCCAAACCCGCCACCTCATGTACCAAAGTCAAACAATTGTTCTTCCTTCTCCGCTTCTTCTTTTTCTACATATGCGGCGGCGGCAGAGAAAAGGGGACAACTTCTTTCTTCTTTTCCTTGATCAATCTTCCCTTTCTGATTGAAAGTAGCAAGCCACTCTACTATTGGTACAGAGGCCAGATAGAAGGTTGCTCATCCACCCTAGCGGATCTATTATTTATGCGGTAGTGCAATGCTTCTAAAAAAGGGAAGCCCCTTTTTATTAGTAAGGTATAGGTTGGTTGGGGAAAACTCCAAAACTAGGGTTCAAAAAATCTTACCTTATATTATAGAAATGTTTGAGAAAGGGGTACCCCTACTATAGACCTAAACTACAAGCTAGCGCGCAACGGCTGAAAAGTCGTTGCTTGCTGCTTGCATGCTCGAAAATCTCTCTTTCGCCTCTCCTCCCTGTCTTTTTCCATCGCGCAAGCTACGGTCTAACGACCCCCTTGTTGTGTTGCATTTTGTGATCTTCTTCTTCAGTCTGCATTTTTCAGATAGCCGGGACGCGATGTTGATTTCCGATTTAAATATCAGCTTAAGGTTTGGGGCAGCCCCTCTGATTAGTTCAGCTATCACTACTGGAAACCCCAGCGGTTGTTCGGCTGCGTACTCCCTGTCTGTCTATCTCACACTCCCAAAGCAAATTTTTCTTTCTTCTTTCATTTTGCCTTTCCTGCCTCTTTCTTTCTATCCATAGGTCGGCTTCGCGTAGATAGATCTTTGCCGGGGAAGATTGGTTCCCCTTGAGGTATGCCCTTCCGGCGGGTCGTTCCTTTATCTGTCTTTTCCATCCAGTGCCCGCACTGCGTCAGGAAATCTTTGTCTTCGATCTCTCTTCGCAACGTATTTTAAGGGCTAATACTTTCTCTCGACATCTTTCTTTTATTTAATTCATTGTTCTCATATCTATAAGCAGGGGGTATGCATTCACTATTAATCCTACACCCGTCCATTCCTTTCTAGTTTGATCCTTCCCTTAAACTCATTACCTTGTTCGACTGAAGTCGTTGTTTCCACGCTCTATTCGGTCGTAACTTGGTTTGAGAACCTTCTCTCATAGATTCCCTTCACCAAGTCATCGCTAATCATCTCATATCCATTGGTGTCAAAGGGCGAGTTCCTTTCTTGTCTTGCCCAAAAACATTCTTTATTCTCACTGGAGAAAGACTCTCCCGTGCTAAGGTTTTACACATAGGGCCAGCTGCTTTCTTTATCTCGCTTGCCCTTAGTCCGTCTAGCACCTTTCGGTTGGGTTCCGCCCTGGGGGTTAGGTTAGACCGCTTGGGTTTATTTTTCTAGTATCGAAGGCAGTCAACGTGTCAGCCATTCTTCCCCCATTAGACTTTTCAATCTTTTGCTCTTTTTCCTTCTTTCTTCCAGTTCTCCCCCTCTACATTATTTGACAGGGGCAGAGAATACCACTCTATCAATAAGAAAAAAAAAGTAGAAATTCGGTTTCAAATGGTTTGAGCTCGGAAGCAACCTGCTATCTATCGATAGGCGAGAATAGATTGCTATTGACTGCTTCGCCTATCTATTTTATTATGGTTGGCTTAGAGACATCAGAGGAAGACCATCATCTCTATCCGGGTACGATCATAGCTTCATTCATTTGTTGAACCTTAGGGATAAACATTAGCATTGAGGTCATTCACCACATTACCTTTATCATACATACCACATTACACGAAGCGAGAGTGCCTGGTCAACACACACTTAAAGCGCCTACGTTTTGCTTGCAGTCAATACAACCACAACCTAACTTGCATGAGATTCAACAACCAGAGATACTAGTAGTCCCGAGGGGGCGACACCCTCCTATAATAGTTAGCAGTACTGAACAAGCAAGTCATCGATCCGAGAAAAAAAAAGGACCGCCTTTGAAAAAAAAGGAACTCGCTTGGCCTTCAGAACAAAGGCAATTTTGTTCATGCTTCAGATGATCTAGCTAATTCTATATACAACTATCTAATTTTCTTATATTATATATAAAGGCGTAAGGGCGAAGGCCTATTTAGCGCCTTGGAAAAGGTAACTGGTTAGGTTGACTTTGGAAAGGCTACTATGGACCAGGTGAAGAATGAAAAATGTCCGCTAAAGCCCACGGGATAAGGTTTACAGATGTGATCATGAATCGAACCAAATCAAAACATTCAGCTGTCGACAGACAAAGCCTGAACGTCGACCGCAAACGAAGGATGGCCAGGCCCCGGTTCCCAGGGTTAGGACATTCCCTATTATGAGCCTACTGAGATCAGAACTAAACTAGTTGATTCTCTTTGGCCGACCGGCTTGTTGCAACCTTCGCACTTCCTATTGAGATCCAAAATCTCCAAGTGGGCCCTCTGGTCCACCCACGACCTTGGTTTTTTAGAGAATCCTACTCCTTTGTCGTAGGACTTTTCGCTCGGCAGTCCACCGGGTGGGTTTGTTTCTCCTTCCAGTTTTGAGTGTCTTCTTGGATAATTATAGCGGCCCATAGGCGTGAGAGGTACCATGGGGGTGGGGGCGGTGGTCCCCTGGACATAGTCCTTTCAGGCAGTGGTCATTTAGTCCATGGTCCATTGGATGGTTAAGGCAAGGCCAAAAATTAGAACACATTTATTCCGCTCGTTCCCGTCCTTCGCTTCAGGGCCCGTCCCTCGGTGTGGTCACTGCTCCATATTGTCGAGTAGTGAATCTTACACTTGTTCACTAATTATGATGGTTCACCAGGGCCTCTTTCCTCCTCCCTTTTCTGCTCACTCGTAAGGGTCAAGACCCCCATAAATGGGGAGGGAGTCGACTGAACATCTTAGCCATTGGCGGGAATTTTGCCCGCATTCGATCCCCAATTATTGTTCACCTCTGATGATCGTGTTAGGTTAATTGTGACCTCGTTCGATCGTGTCGGGTGAGCAATAGTCGCTTCGTCGCAGTGCTTACTTATGGGCTAACAGGTCACATATTGGCCAAGTATCCTACAAAGAGACTCACGAGAGCCAGAAGTATTAAAGGAATGGGCACATCATGACATTGTAAGATGTCTCGCCCGAATGAATTAGTTGGTACTAGAAATGTTAGAAAAAGTGATTGCAAGGAGTAATAAGAAGTAAAAAGGACTGAGACACTTACCAGCCAGAAAGCAAAGTTCCCACTGATGGTATACTTAGTGTAAGCGAGCTCTAACATCACATCTTTGGAATAAAATCCAATTAGAAAAGGAAATCCAATTAGAGATAAGCTGCCCATGAGCAGCATGGCATAGGTAAAAGGGAATGAGGAGGCAAGCCCCCCTGTCTTCCGCATATCTTGCTCATCCGACATGGCATGAATCACCGAACCTGCACTCAGGAATAGCAATGCTTTGAAAAATGCGTGATTCATTAAGTGAAAGACGCTAACCGAATAGTTAGAGATGCCGCAAGAAAAGATCATATAGCCTAATTGACTACAAGTTTAATAAGATATGACCCTCTTTAGATCATTCTGTAATATTCCAGTGGTTGCCGCAAGGAATGACGACATAGCTCCTGCAAAAGTAATAACAATCAAAGCCGTAGGTGGGTATTCAAATAAAGGGGACCACCTTTCTATCATAAAAACGCCAGTTGTTACCATAGTAGCTGCACGAATCAAAGCGAATACTGGAGTGGGACCCTCCATACAATCAGGTGACCAAGTATGCGATCCTATAAGTGCAGATTTCCCAACAACACCAATAAAAAGTAAAATACAAATATGAATTATGGCATTCAATCTCATATTGCAAGAAATCCAAGAATTTCTGGGGGCACTAGCACGAGCAAAAATAGTTGAAATGTCTATTGTTTGAAATATAGTAAAACAACCCAAAATCCCAGGAGCTAATCCAAAATCACCTACTTGATTGACAAGCATAGCTTTTATAGCTGCTTTATCTGCCTGAAGTCGTGTAAACCAGAAATGAATTAACAAATATGAAGCAAGACCTACTCCCTCCCATCCCAGGAATAATTGAAGAGAGTTATATCCAGTCACCAACATTGGCATAAAAAAGTAGGAATGGATAAATAACACATAAATCAAGGGCTATGCGGATCCTCAAACATATATGAAATGGAATAACATGGACCAAGCGACTTATGAATGTAACCACAATTAACATCAATACGGTCGGGCTATCAAATACAGGGCTAGAAGTGAATTACGAGTCAGACCAATTTGCGAATTGAGCGAGCTCCCCTTGCATGCAATGATGTGGTCGTAAACCTCTCATTCTAGTTCAGTGCTCTCTGAACCGTGTGGGAAGATTTCCCATGACACGGCTCACCAACTTGATCTTCCGCGGGAACCGTATGTCCGGACAAGCCTGGAAAAAAAGGTAAGGTCTCGCTTTCCTTTGCCACTCAAGTGTACGGCATCTGCCGTGCTTGGGCCTCTTCTTCCCTTACCTAATGAAAGATTCCACCGCCTGCCTTAGTAGTCTTAAATAAGGCATACATGCCTACCCCTTTAGTTGGTGATTCACTACCAAAGCTAAGAAAAGGCTGGATCAATCACAGGGGGTACTACGAGCCCTCTACCCCACGCATCTAACCAGCTCGCGTGGTTCACCAGTTCCACTGACTAGACTAAAAGAGTGATTCAGTCGATACAGAGGTGCGCTTGAAGTAGGGGGTGTTCTATCCCTATTAGGCTGGGAAGTTCCCAATAAGGCCCCACCGTCGGGGCATAAGCTCCCTCTTGCTACCCATATGCGAGGTGCCATCTTAGTTTTCCCTGACCAAGATCGCTCCCACACCTGTATCGTTCGTGATCGGCCTCTTCAACTGTGTATCGATCGAAAGGCAGGGCGGCACCGCCCCCAACAAAGGGAGTGGCTATGTCCAATATGTCCCCCCTTATTCCTAACATGCTATGGTACCTCGCAGTCAGTAGGAGCGGGTCGAGTCCGTATCGCCGCAGAGCAACAGCCGCGTCCGGATCTGATCTATTTACTCGGCAATTCATCCAGTGACTTCACGGTCGCCAAAGAAGCATCAAACATTTCCGATGAGATCCATGGAGCAATTCTTAGATGGCAAACACTAGCTCTCGGTGCGACTTCATAAAAAGCAATCAAGGAGAAGATCGAAGAGAATAAAATGCAAGTAGTGGTTATTATAGCGGTTGCTTCTTTTCCTAGAAAATGTCTGAAACAACCTGCTACAAAACTACCGAGCAGGGGTAAAAATACAATAAGTAGATACATAATTTCGAGTGTGATCAGACAACCAAAAATCAGACAATGATAGAGCGGCATGTGATTGAGTGATAAATTGATGGACGTCGGAACGAAGAACGAAGCTTTACAATAACTTTTTCGTAGACGTTCACTTGCATCATATCATCTTCAACCAAACTTCACCCGAGAAGCCCATGGGATCCACTCTACAGATTCCATCAAATCCAAGTTTTTGAGATAACACATCATCCCTATCACCACTAATCCTAGGTTATAAGGGGACGCTAGGCAACGAAATTCAAAAATTTCTCTTTTTTTTTTTGTCAGGAGATTTCGCTCATTAAGTTCTTCTTTGATTTGCTGCTGTTAGAACACCACAATATTCGTCTTTTTGGGGTTAATGTTCTCAATGGTGAATCGATCATTCGATATCATTTTCCTTCTGCGACGGAATGGAAGAAAAGTAATGAAACCTGCGATCGCTACTAAATAACCTCTTTTTACTTTCTCAATAATAAAGACTTTGACCTTTGTATTCGTTCGCCAAATCTTGTTTAGTTCCATCCAAGCTCGGTTTTGTCTAAATCTTCGTTGAAGAAAAAGAAGCGGTTCACCAGCCACTACATCAGTAGATCCCACCAAATCATTAAACCTGGCGGCTACTCACTCTTTGATCAGTGATTCACCGGCCACTAGATCGATGAGGAATCTCTCTAAAATATGCTCTTTGATCAATGATTCACCGGCCAATAGATCCAGGAATCCCACCTTATTCTCAAACCTGGTGGCTCGGTTGATTGGCACTCCTATAGGCTCATCTTGTATACAAATTCGAGGGGTCCAAAGTCCTTTATCCACCAAGAACATTTCTTCCCTTAAGCATAAAACTTCAAATTGTAAGGCGTTTCCACTACATAAGAAAACACTTGAATTAGATCTTTGAAATGATCGACTCAAATAGATGCTCATCATATGCTTTTTCTTCCTCCTCTTCGTGTTCTATTGATTAGAAGCATCCAGCAGCTCCACGCCAGTAGAAAGAGTGTTGCTACTAAGCCAAGCTGATATTGGGGAACTCGATATAAGCGATTTTCCGCTTCCGCCTTTCTAGTCTTCACAATAGCTCCCCCCTTTTCTTTTCCAATTCCTTCTTTTTGTTCTACTTAGGTGGAGCAATTCGAACTCTCCACATAATATAAAAGAGGACTACAGGCCTGTGTAATCACCCCAACGAACTCATGTGGACACTCCTCAGCCCAAGCACAGTCTCTCAAATACACATGTTGATGTTGTTGACCTGTTTTTCTTTGTTGATTCCTCTTAGTGAAGTTATCCGTGTTGTACTAAGTTACTTATGGATGTATGCATGCGGTCTCAGAACACTTTGGGGTGACCACCCATCCGAATAAGTAGGGTCAATAGTTCAGCATTTAGGCCGTAACATTTAGCAACAAATAAATATTTAACCCAACAAGTGCTCTCCGAACCATGCTAGATAGTCTCCTATCACTAGGCTCACAAACCAACATGGACATTGTTTATTTATTATTCCTACCGATTATCAAAACAAACCATAAGGATTGTTTCCAGCCATGAGTTCCCCTATGACATAAGCTCTCTTGGGTGGGGTGGGCCATTCCATCAAATCTTTAAGAAGGGGCCTAATCTCATATTCGATGGTCGGCATGGCAATAGGCTTTGTTTCTACGACTGCCTTCCCAACTGTTGAAAAACTGAGTGAGAACGGTAAGGGCCATACAAACAAAGACTGTCATTATGTGGGGATGTGATTCACCAAGCTGGGGCAAAGAAAGTCGTCCGACCCTACCGAAGTACCAAAGGGTTTCGAGGCTTATACCTCCCTATTATAAGACCTAAAAAGGCTTTAAGTAGCGCCCTTAGAATCTAATTTGAAGCGCCAGTAGTTGTAGCTATGGCCACACCAACCCTTTCCTTCTTATCGCCCCAGATTCCGATCTATATGACCTCCAGGTGGTACAAAGTAAACCTCTTTCATAGAAACATGTAGTAACCTAACCTTTAAGAATTTGTTCAAGGGGGGACCCTCGGATCTATCAATGGAAAGATCTCCGTGTATGGTGTGATATGGAATCCTAGAAAAGATCGATTAAGACTCCCTCCACGGTCCAAAGAAGATCTCTACGTACTTGTCAAGTACAAGTGAGATCTTCGGTCTGCGTGCTTGGGATCAGGTCAAACAAAGAAGAGTCTAGTCCGATCTGAATTCAGGCACGGCCCGCCGGTCTGCTGCTAGGTCCGAAAATGGCACCGGGCGGCGAGGGTGCCGCTATGAACCTTAATGAATCGAATGGTCCTTCGACCTTCATTTGATTCCGACGGCCGTCATAGATCTCATGAGACCCGCCCACTATTACTACAAAAACGCCCTGCCCTTTCCTTCGCTACTAGGAAAGTAAGAAACTTCTATTAGTGTCAGACCATGAGTCGAATTTATCGTGTCATGTGCAACATCCATTAATGATGGTTCATTAATGTCCATTGATTTATACTCCTTCACCCTTCTCAACATAGAAAGAGATTGAGAGGGGCTCGAAAGCCCCCAAAGAACGGAAACAAATTTCGATTCACTCCACATTCTCTATAAAATAAATAAAGCTCGCCCTGGGCTGGGTCTTTCCCTGTCATTCTGTTCCCACCACGAGAAAGACACATGGAATAGGTATTCCTAGCGTGCAAAGGATCCGTTGAGAGTTTGTCTCGGTAGGGAACTATACGATCTTTTCCCCTATTGTATTGAATCGATAAAAAAAGAGGTCAGTGCTACGACCCCCTATTGTTTGATCCAATAATGACCGGGGACGAGCCCCCTCTTCAATAGATCCCTGGTTTGACCTACCGTAGTGGTCCTTGCTTTTAAGAAAGCGGAGCGGGGCCAATTTCTCGTACCTGCCATGTATGCCCCCCTTTATTCGAGTGCCCTGCCCGGTTAACTGGGTTGTTGGATGACCAAGCACTTGCTTGCTGCTCCTACCGCCTGCTTGACGGGCGGAGCGCTCGTTATCCTGACTTTTCTCTCTACTGGGGCCCTCCCATTGTTATAACCATAAGCTATGGCAGCTCCAGCTCGCAACCATAAGGGCTCGCCCCGTGAGGCCAGAGTGGGCTCAACGGTCAGCCTCCATTCGAATTATGTTAGGGGGTCTTTCATTTTTGCTAGATCTAGAGAGATACAACAAGTCCTCCGTCCCAGATTCCATCGCCGCGGCTATCTGGTTCACCGGTACTACAAAATGTCTCACAATTACATTACTGTTATTAATGGTTTCATTATCTTGGACCACGAGGACCCCAGTCGTGCTTCTGGTTTCCATTCCAATCATCATATTTATGATAAATCTCCTCGTGCTCTTCCATAAGAACATGGAGTCCGCATCATGGTGAAAATAAGGTGATGTTGTGATACTTGCTCAAAAAATAGACCGAACGCCTTTGAGTTATTGGCTCGTCCAACCCTGTAGCATTCATGAGTCGCTTGTTCAACTGTCCCTCGGAGACAGGGTCGAGAAGTACCATGCATGGTTGCCCCCATCCTTTCTTTCTATCAGTCTCACCCAGTAAGACACCCCAACCCTACAACCAAAAAAGGTAAGCGCCTAGTGTGAGCCTTATTTATTAGTTTAGTAAAGTCAAGTTTTGGCATCCTAAAGACTAAAGAAATGCATTAAGGGGGGGGGGGGACTTATGCAACGGGATATGCAACCGAAATCAACTGTGGGAAGTCGCATTCGTCCCATCGCAAGCACCTACAATGTCATGATCACATTGGTTTACCATAGTTTCTTTGGTAGTTTAACATACGGTCGCCCCTCCAACAAGAAAAGGTATAAATATGGAAACTTCTCTGCCATTTGTATCGGAGAATTTATGGAGAAAATCGGGTTTTAAATTCCTAGAAACCGCACGATTAAATAGCCAAAGGGAATAGGCTGCGCCTAAAATCATCCCAAGCGCTGCTAATGTGGCTACTAAGCTATTTCTTTGGAAAGCTCCTACTAAGATGAGAAATTCCCCGATACAGCTGCTAGTACGAGGTGAACTCATATTGGCCAAAGTGGAAGAGAAGAAAATGGTAGAGAGATTTGGCATGGTGCTCACTAAACCTCCGTAATATCTAAAAAAATGAGTCTTATGTCGGTCATATAGAACACCAACACATAGAAAAAGGGCTGAAGAAATCAGTCCATGACTTGACATCAGTAGAATGCTACCTCCAATTTCCTGTATGTTCGATAGAGCCAAAGATTCCCCCCCTGATCGGAGTATACAAATTACCCCCCGAACCATACAAGATAGTTACCACCTATCATACGTCTTTCTAACTTAATTTCTTTTTCTAGTCATTTCACTCTGTCGTTCGATGGTAGTATAAGAGATCTGTAACCCCCCTAAATGTTTTACATAATGGTTCCTGCTTCCTACCCATAGTTAGCATGTATCTCCCCCGGTCAAACTTTAGTATCACAACGTAGACCCCCACCCCATACTTTATCGGTCATACTCTTCGATGCAGCGGGGACGAGACGACGTGACATACTATGATCACGTACAAACGTCATGTCCTTCGTCTCGGTAACATGGAGCCTCTCAACAGCTCTCGTTCTTTTATGGGATCCTATAGAGATAGGTAGGCCCAAGCCTTTCCCCTCCCCCCCCCCTCCATAAGACCCTCTTTCTCTTTCCCTCTCGGGAAAGAAGATAGAAAGGATTCATTTTTTTCTTTCATGTGAACGGCCCTATCTTGTATCGAAAGGTTTTTCGTGCTATACACCACATTGAGAAAGACCAACCTCCTACGTACCGTACTCGTTTTGTACCTCGAAAGGGGGGTCCTCTTTATTATGCGACAGACGGCTGTCCGAAGTTCAAGGGGTAAACTCGGACTCGGATAGTATAGGATTGTGCGCGCTGGGCCCTTCGGGTCTCATATTTTGGCCGAGTTTACCATACCTTCATCCCCTATGTTAGGTGGCCGTAATATTTTGTTATGTTCTACCGCTGTTACTCTAGAATAAAAGGTTCCACATGAGCTCCCGTTCTGCGGCGTGGTAGCAGGACCGCTAGGGAAGTGGCTCCGGGTATAGATAGGGTTAAATCTGCAGGGGTCACGCAAATACATAGGCCCCGTCCCTTCTCTTTTGGATAAATGGGGTGGTTTAGAAGGCGCTTTCTAATCTACGGTACCTCGGAGTGAAGGGTTAGGCATGTAGTGTGGGCCCTTTGATTTCCAGCTATGTCCCACGAAGCGAATGAAGAGAAGCTCTTCGAGCTTCCAGGTGAGCTTACGCTTACTCTCATCCTCTTTGATTGGTAGGCAGGTGGGCTAAGCCCCTACTTAAGATTCAATTTATAGGGCTAATTTTATGTTGTCGTGAGGCTTTGATTAGGCCGACTATTACAGGCTAGCTACTTCTAGCTTCTATACTGGCCCTTCCACTTTGGTGTAGTTTTAGTTTGTATTGGTACTGAATGAACATATCAAACATAGGTGAGCAGTATAAGCCCTTCTATGGACTGGGAAAAGCAACGAACTCTAGAAGCTAGGGCTTTGTTCACCTTTGGACACGAACACTATTCCGTTCTCAGCGGAAACCTGCCTTAGAGATTCAACGTCAATAAGATAAGTCAACGTTCAATCTAAGACAACGTTGAGTGCTGATAGCTTGTAGTGAATAGCCCCATTATTAAACCAACCAAAAGCAACCTTTGGTACTTCAGTAGTAAAGATTTGTAACTCTTGCAACTATGATAGAAAGTCGTTTGCTTGTTGCCAAACCCTTCGCCTTTCTTTTGAATCAAAGTAGGTCGCAACTATTGTATTTTAGTAGGTCGGGGTAAGCGGTAGCTTCATGCTCCGCTTTTCTCGTGCTTGCTTATGTGAAGGCTTAGAGCCCTTTTCGCTAGGTCCAAAATCTTCCCAAAAGCTCTGATCCAACAAAAATCCCGCATTGAGCGTAGCTGATATGCGGCTATGGCTAGCCGATCATATCATTCCATAAATAAAATCTATATGTATAGAGAGATCCCCTAGATATATAGATAAAATATATGTTCATAGATAGATAGACATTCCATTAATTCTTTGTTTTTGTGCTAAAAAAGCTCGTCAATCCAAATGAATCATTCTTCTGGTCTCTCTTTGCTCCCCATCCCGAAACTGACCAACGGGACAACGCCCATTCGCTTAGCGCACGGGAAGGCAACAAAGTTCAGTTTATGAGACTGCAGTATAGCGGAGTGGAGCAGCCGCGACACGAAGTTCCTTACTTAGCTAGATCCTGCTAGCACCACCTAAACGATAGGTAGGCGGCGGATGTTTGACATTTGGAGTTGTCGTTCCTGCACCTGTCCCCAATGGAAGAATGAGTGATTTGTTCCCCTGCGGATCATGGACTTACCACTCGGTCCCCGATAGCCAGCGGGGGATTCGGCGTAGCAGCTCAGGTTCATATGCGCCGTGTGTTCTCACTGGACTAGACACATGTTAGCTGTAGGAAGTATGGTTCTGAAAGTGACTTCGGTTCGCCAGTTCAGCCTCAACTCCCTTCTATAGGTTAGCGGACCTACAGGTCATGCAGGGGCTTTGCGCTCTTTCTTTTGGTGTGGGACGATACTGGGGAGAGAAGGGAATGCGTCGAGGCGATGAACAAGAGAACTACATTTTGTCTTTTCCCTCCATGAGATGAACCCAGTGCATTGTACCGATGGATAAGAGAACTGAGCTGGCCTAAAAAGTGCTTGGGCGCTCTACGTATGATATAGACTCCAGCAGATACATATCGACTTCTTTTTGATGGATCAAGAATAGATAGTTGTCTCATCAATAGATAGAAATAGGAGATTTCCCCTTATTTTTGAGAGATTCCCTCTCTATCCTTTTTGATCTATCAGAACAGATCAGGGTATCTATCAATCAATTTGAAAATATGATGCTCATCTCGCTTTTTATTAATTTTTTCCACAAAAACATAACCGTCATAATAAGAAGTAGGCGAAGCAGCTAGAAGTACATGTTTCATGAATGAATAAGAGCCGGTGCTGTTGTTGCTTGCCTGTAGGGCTGTCCCCTACTCCCGTCCCGGGGCGCTAAGGGGCTTTTGTTTTTGGAACAGACGGCAGTGTTTTGCTGATGCATCGAATCAAGCTTTTATTTCGACATGCTATGCTTTCTCCCCCATTGCTAGTAGGTTGATGGGTCGCACGCCCGACACACATGTTTTGGCCTTGTGTGTCCATAACTCAAAATAGGTGACCTAACGGCCGCCGCCCGACTAAACTTACCATTAGTCACCAGATTCATACGAGCTACTTAGTAGTAAGCAATGATCTTCTTAAGATCGATCTACCTTAAAGTGGTCGAGGAAGTATATATTATAGCAATTGCGCTTAAAGTATAAATGAAAGGAGTGGAACATAGTGTCGCTTTGGGAAACATTGGTATTGAAAATCTTAAAAACCCTTAGGTTCCCAATTTTAAAGAAATTCCTGCCAAGATGACGGATCCTGTCGTATGTGCCTCTACATGAGCTTCGGGTAACCAAATATGAACTGGTACCATAGGCATTTTGATGGCGAAAGAGGCGAAAGAAGAAATCCATAGAAAGATTTGGTGCCGCTCACTAAATTCTGTGGTTAATGAGATTTGTAAATCGGTCGTTCCTGTTTGGTGAAGAATCCATAGAATAGCAAATACCATAAAAAAGATCCAAGTAAAGTATAAAGGAACAATAGATATGCTGCCTTGATCTTTCTTTGTCTCGAACCCCATACCCCTATTATAATGGTAGAGTCAGCAGTTGCCCCAAAGCGGAATTGACTAGTGGTGCTTGGTCGAATCTCCAGTAGGTAGCCACTCCCTTCTTAAATAACCGTACGTGAGACTTCCGCCTCATACGGTTCCGTCTCGAGCTTCCATCGTCGTCCTTGGCATTAAACCACTATTTATGCATGTTTTTTTAGCCTGGACTGACAAATCTTTAGCTTCTCGGGTGGTGTCGAACAATGGTGCTTGCATTGCGGTAGATGCCGGCCTGTAGGGCCCGGCCTGCTTCCCACCCGAAAGAACCTCTCACTAGCTAGACAGACTAGTAGGGCCCTTTTTGGAGACATACTGAAAACCATGCCTTTCGAACTGAACGCAATGCCTGTCTTCCAAATAAAACAAAAGGGCTCGTTGGGAAGAAAGATTATGTGCGGCCTGTAGAGCACAAGTAAGGCACAGTCGGGTTGCTCACGCAGTGGAAGTAATAGCCTTATGTTATTGCCCCCCCCCCCCCAATTTATGGCCTTTACGCTACTACTATTGTGATGTGAGCGGCTCAAATTGGTTGAATCTTTCTCAATCATCCTGGGCGAAACTTGTATGCAGCACTTGTATGGAGGTGCATGCATAAAGGTTTATAACTCTTTTCTTATCTGAATCTTAAGGACATGGCCTTACCATATTCTCGAAACCTCTGCCGAGCTCTACCCTGCCGTATTTCCTTGTGTTTCGAAGAGTAAACAAAATCTCTCTACCTGCAGCCAATAGTCTTTCTTCGGAATTATCTGAAAGGGTCGATCCACCCATCCTATTTGTTTTAGCAACTTATCCTAAGGTTTCCTTGCCAAGAGATCCCCGGCAACGATAGAGGAAGCAACCCGTCTGCTGTGGCGGGGCGGCTTTTTTCTTTCACAATAAGACCTGGACGATTATCCCTACCTTCGGTAACTTACGAGTTTACGTCCATCCCTGGTTGGGTACAGTTTTCTTTCAATTTCTCCCGTGTAGCCATTAGCCGAATTCGTTCAAGTGTGTCCACACCCCTCAAACTTACTTGACGAGGAATCCTTTCTCGCGAACAAAAACAACCCTTACACACACCTAGGAGCACCCTTTCCTACATATCCATACCAGACCCGAGTGGGCGGGTCGAGGTACTATGAGTTACCCAGTACTCGGAGTATCCTCCCAAAAGGAAAAAAGATATGTCTGTCTGGTTCGGTTTTTCTTAGTTGGGTTGGGCGGGTTCGACCAGAAATGCTATGCTTACACACAAGACTACCCCTCTTCCCGAAAGCTTCGCGGGGATTACTTTAGGACGACGGACAACCGCCCGTAGAGGGATTATTGCATAAGGCCCCTAGAGAGGAAAGGCTTTATCCCGGCGAATAGAAGATACTCAGCTCTGCATAACATAGGGATTAGCACACTTTTGGGAAGAACATAGAATAGTAGAAGATCCAGCATGCAGAACACGTCGATCATTATAAATTCACGAATTAGAAATGCTGTAATATACTCTTTCCCATAACTCCCATAACTTCTCATGCCATACCAACCCATTAAAATCCAAATAGGGATCATAAATGTGGTCAATATCACGAAGAATAAAGAGATACCATCTATACCCAAATAAAAATTGATGTTTTCATAAGGAAGCCATCGAAGGATTTCCACAAATTGAGATTTGGCCGTAGAAGGCTCGAATTGTATCCGAAGAACATAGGGATACAAAAAAGTAATAAAAGAGGCGCACATACTAATTAATCATATCAGTCGTATTCTTGAATTTGGAATGAAAAGAAGAGTAATGCTTACTAGCACGGGACAAAGAATAAGACCACTTAGATCAGAATAGCATTCATAGAAATATTCTAACATAGAGTAGAATCGAACATGGAAGAGATTCATTGACAACAGTAAAAATATGGGCGCCTAATTCCAATACAATAGGGGTCTATCAGTGCAAGTCAGCTGAACACCGTGATTGATGAGTGGGTAGGTGGGTTAGGTGCACCTCTCGCCCAGTGGGAAGTAATGAGGCTAGTCTCCCCCCCTCCCCCCTGAATGAAGAAGTAGTGGGGGCCCCTTCCCGCGTATGCGCCTTTATTTATATTCTTTCTATTTTTGAATTACCAATGGAGAATCTTTCTAAAAAAATCTCTCTGGCAAAACGCAATTCGTCGAGTTCAATTCAAGGTGCACCTTGCTTTTTTTTCAGGTAGCTTTTTCTTACGCCTATTTAGCTAGTGGGGCATTGGTCATAGCCGAAATTCGTCGAAGGGATAAAACAAAAATAAAGAAGAGAAAGAAAGGGAAGTTTTTTCTTTCTTTCAATCCAAATAAGAGAACAAAGAAACCACTCAAAAATGAAAGTTAGATAAAGAAGTCTTAGTAAGAACTAGCACTAGACTTCTTCCCCCCTTTCTTTTCTACATTTTCTCTCTCCTTTTGTTTGTGCTTCCACCTGGGCTTTTCATTCTATTTTATGGAGACCCGTGGAAATTCTGTATAATAATAAATGTAGAAAGGTGAGGGTGAGGTACTTTCCCTGGCATATAGAAAGAAAATCCAGGACGACGGCTTTCAAAAGACGAGTAAGGGACGGGGAGAGGGAGTCTCTCGAAACCAAATGAGACTAGAAAGAACGTGGGACTTAGCACCATTCATATGAGTGCTTTTGCCTCTTCAAGACAACAAAAGGACAGCCCTCTCTATATTTGGGTATTGGTTTAGCATCATATATCGCTCTGGAGAGCATTTTTCTTAGATGTAGTGCGGATGTTGGAGCAGCTCCTCTATGCTGTGGGTGTGGAGGGGGGTTGTCGCCGCATGATTTAGGCAGAAGCAGGGGCCATCAGAGTTATCTGCGTCGAGTGTTTTGATTGAAAGAGGAAGGGAGACAACTCTAATGCCAGCACAGAAATAGAAAGAGTCATGCTTCGAAGTGGAATTCTTCTAAGCTTCATTGCTCGATTTTTCTGCAAACTCTGCTCCCAAAATGCAGAGAAATTTGTGAAGGAAAATCCGGGTTAGTTGGTCCAGAAAGTCATGGGAGAGGCAGGCTAAGTAAAATAATATACTGGTGCTATTGATTATAGAATCTTACTAATCAAGCACGGCACACTTTCTATATCTCCTCCGTCTACAAGGTAAACATCTTAGCTTAAAGCACAGCGTGTTCACGAACACACTGGCTGGCTGGTGCATTGGCCTTACCGTAATAAGTACGAGAGCGATATATCTCGTGACACGCTCCGCGTGGCATTTTTTTAGAAAGTTTGTATAACTTCAAAAGAAAGTGCCTCTTTGAGTGAAGAAGAGAGGGGCTTTGTATTGACACTCTTGAGCCATGTTCGTCGCCCTAGGCTTACCATTATTTAATTTCATTCTATTGATTGGTTCTAGCTCCAAAGAACATATACATGGAGTTATGTTGACCTACGTATGTCTTGTTGACTAAATGATCAGGTAAACCACGCCACGTATCATCCCCTCTTTCCATAGAGGATAGATAAAGAAAAATCGAAGATATAGTGATCGTGCTGTAAGACCTTGTTCCTTTCTACTTGACTAAGTAGTATTCCACTAGTGCAGCGGGTGTATGGGCTAGCCCATGGTGGGTCAGCTATGATATAATCAACTTCTTCTTTAGTAGGTTTATCTACAACATCTGGAGGTGCCCACGGGGGCACGTTCATCTCACATGGAATACGGGGTTTGTTTTCACCGAGCTGGTCGCTTGAGTCTATAGGCTACCTTTCCTATTCGCTTTTCTACAAGGTCTACTTTCAGACCGGGCCAAGCCTTTAGGTCGTTTAAGTAGGTTTGGGCTAAGGTCGTTGCACTCCTACCACCTCTTGGCAAAGTAGGCTGATGGACAAGCCCCCTCCTGGCGCAATGGTCTGGGGAGTCAGAGGTTGTTACCCCGTGGCCAACTCGAAGGTGCTGAAGTTTGATGTAGAGCTTTTTGGTTGTTAAGTTATAGCAGGACTGGAAAATATCCAACAGCGTAAGTCTTTCTATTTTGCACTAAAGTGGCTTTAGTAGCCCTCGAGGAGTCCGTTTATTCTCTCTGTCTGAGCTTTCAAAGATATACGGACCTACGACGTCTGACCATCAGATGCCGTAGGTCGTCTTCTAACATTACCGATATTTCGGGTTTTCATAAATTTTACATAAGATAAATCTCTTTTCATTATCAGAAACAACCTGATTTCCGACCTCTTGCATTGCATTACCATAACGAAAAGAAAAAAGAATTAAAAAAAAAGATTGCTCTTGTGACTCGGGATGAAACTTTATCGGATGAGGAAAGGAATAGCGATGGATTCCTATAGAGCATCCAGGAAAAAGCAGATTCAATCGGACGACGAATTCTTACGTGGTCCAAGGAAATCAAAGCCCCCCTTCCACGAATTAAATCTATATTAAATATCTTAATATCATAATAGCTTATATAGTCATGATTCAATTCAGGTCCATTTTGATTGATTTCTCATTTCTCGGATCTGATTGTAACAATGGAGAAGTAGGAAGACTTTAGAGATTCATAATAGAAAGGGGTATCTAGACTATCTATGTCCCAGGACATAACATATGAATAATTAAAGACGAGGAAGAGTATACTCTGCAGTGAGATAGTTGTTCTCCTAATCGACTACTTATTATGATAATCAACATTCCACTTAAAAACTAAAAAATGACTCTCCAAGCGGTTACCCTTTTTTTCATATTCATATTTATATCCTCTGCAACAATTGTTGGGACGGACTTTCGTGGAAAAGAAAACAGCCCTTTATCGGATTGGAAGCGATGACTTAAGCCCCTTTCTTATTCTTTTCTTATAGGGCGTTTAAATAGTGTG
>NC_090812.1:45278694-45336194 GCF_000390325.3 Nicotiana tomentosiformis | reverse complement strand
CTTGAAGAAGTATAGTATAAATCAAATAGAAGGCTCGTTCGTAGATCAGCACAAAGCTATTAATCCAATCCGATCCAAGATGAGTAACCGAGTTCTTCTTCCTATGGTTGGCACGAGAATCCCTCTCAAAGGGGAAGAATCTGATTCGATCTCCGGGCTTATAACCAACCTATGAACAATGGTCTGTCTCGTCTAGTTGGTCTCCTTCTTGGCATCAAGAGTCGTCAGTACTGAAAAGGCCCTGGCATTACCTTCGGGAAATCTAGGAGGACAGCTCGCCGAGCCTATGGTGGACGTCGGTTGGGTTGTCGACGATTACGACCATTCAAAGGCATTTTTCCATTAGCTGGAGTAGGAAGGGGGCTGACGTCGATAAGTTATTATATATATAAGATAATTAAGGCATTAGGAATCTGGGTGATCACGCGCTTCACGTGGTATTTATTAGGATTAGGACTGAGAAAAATTACCGCTTATTTCAGACAGCCCGGACCATCGCTTTTATCGTCAACAGAGAGAGCCGCTCGATAAAGGAAGTCGGCTTTGGGAAAAAATCATTCCTTTGCCGGGCGCTAGTCAAAGTAGTAAAAAAGGGCAAGTGGGCAAGTAGCGAGCAGGAGCAGTGTTGGGCTTTGTGGTCGTTAACGGGAACAAATGAAGAGGAGCATAGCACCCTCCAAACTCGATTGGCTAATCAAAGTCAAAGCGGCCAGCTTATTTTGAATGGGTCACCAATAGAACCGTCGGTTCTTTAGAATCTAACATCGGGACCACCTTTAAAGTTACCCGGTCTGGTTCCAAATCAACCGTTCGTTCAGCACTGTTACAACCTCCGCACGGATTCGTCGACTGGTAGAAGTGCTTTTTCAGCATGTTATGGGTTCCAACCCATGGACTTGGTAGCAGACGGTTCGTACGATGGTTCTGTCCTGAACCCAGTCATCGGCACATCTCCTATCTCCTAGAGAAGTGGATGAATAGCTGCGAGCCGCTAGTTTCCTGGAGAACGGCGGGAGAGGCTGGGCGAGACTTAAAGGCTGTAGTGACCAACCATCCGGTAAGAGGTTTTTCCAGAAAGAAAAAACCCGAAGGTTAGCCTTGCATGAACTATGGAAAGATAGAACTCAACTTCACAATTGTTAGCAAAAACCTAGAGCTTCCATGCTTCGGTAGAACCTTCTACTTTACCAATTTAAAAGTTTAAGCTGTGACACCACGTCGATTAACTTCGCGTTCCGCCATCACATATTGCACTAACTTCGACAAGGAAGTCGTCATCCTTTCTAGTGGCCTTGTGGGAATGCCTCTTGTAGGGTCTTCCATGTCTGGATGGTATGTCTTTAGACACCCCAAATAGAAGACATGGTGGATCTTTAGCTTGGAAAGAAGCTGAAATTTTTAGGCAACTTGTCCTACTTTCTCTATGATGGGGAATGTCCCCTCATTCTTGCGGCTGGCACCCTTACTAAAAAAAAAGGAAAGATTTTTTGCAATAGTTGATTTTTTCTTTCTCATCCTTCCGCTTGGAAATTCAGTTTCATGATTGAGTTTCCCCTTTCTTCTACAGATGCGGGGGGTCCAGCCCTCATAGGAAATTGCCTATGAGATCGCATTCCGTCGGTTTTTTAAGATTGGAGGGCTCCCTCTAGTGCTAAATAAAAAAGATCTTTGAGCAAGGGCTAGCTTTTCAACAGGCGAAGAAAGGCCTCACCAAACACTTCATGCCCAAAGGAAGAAGCAAATGAGCAATCGAGCCACGAGGAAACGAATAGTGATGCAAGTCTTCATCAAAGCTCACACGCTAAGTTTGGAACCCTTACCCTTTCCTGCGAAAACCAAAGCATCAAAGACATCGGCCACCTAGTAAAAAACCGACAGTCGATGAAGAAAAATGCTTCAATTATGGACATCCCAGTGGGCCCCCTCACATCAGGTTTTCGAGAAAGAAGAAATAAGAATTGCTTTTAACTTCCTATCGGCCCTCTTCTCTGTTCTAGGTCCTTTCCTCACTGAGGACCATGGGCCAATAACTTCAGATACAAAGCATGATTTTTCCAAGACGTGCAAGGCGCCCCCCAGCCTTCCAACGGGAAAGACTTCAACATAAAAGTAAATTTCCGTTCTTCCTGTTCCCGCGGCAGACGTATGCTCGGTTGAAGCTGGATTTAGAAAGGATCAGCAGCGGTGCATATATGATATTTTAAGGACAAGAAATATTGGACTAGACTATTCCTTATGTAGATGTAGTGGATAAGCTCTCCGTGTTGGGATAGGCGTTCGGATTTCCACAGCTATTCTAAGAGCGTGCTGAATCCAACCGTTGCACGTTCCCCCTTTGGCTAAACCACCACTTCAGGCTAACCCTTTTGCCTGGCTGGCACTTACTCAAGTTAGAGTTTTGCGCTCTCTCAAAACGCCTGCACGCCTGCGAGTGTTCTCCCCGGTCCTACAAATTGAGCTTCCGAAAGGGGTGCTTGCTGGAGCAGCTCAACGAGATGTGGGTTCAATTCCCGCTATGCCTCATCCTAGTAGGTGTCTGCGCCATTGGGCCAGCTAAACTTGCTCTGATCTAGTGTGCGTCCGC
Organism: Nicotiana tomentosiformis; assembly: GCF_000390325.3. NCBI lineage: Eukaryota > Viridiplantae > Streptophyta > Magnoliopsida > Solanales > Solanaceae > Nicotiana > Nicotiana tomentosiformis. Next base: position 45,333,610 of record NC_090812.1, on the reverse strand, counting down.
TCCTGTTCGGGCTCACTCAGCAGAAAGCTAACTCTCTTCTCCTGCTTTAGCTTGAGCCCACCCGGACAGACTCTGGCATGACACCCGTCACCATACATAGGTAATAGCATGTCCCAATGCTATCTTCCTCGAAGTTGCTGCTCAATATGATCTTGTTTTTGGGGGGAGGATCCACTAAATGGACCAACGGAGCACTGTCGGGTCGATAGCCCTTGATACGAGATCACTTTTTTAACAAAAAAGAGTTGGATTTGCTAGCCTTAGCCGAAGAAGACTGTTCGTATAGTAGTAGGTTTGAGAACCGGCTCAAACCATCTCATAGGTCGTCCTCAGTACAAAAGGTCAATTCAATTCTCAAGTTAAAGGAGGGAGGGTCAAATTTTCTATTGATCGAGAAACTTGGGCGGACCCCCAACTATTAGCACATTCGAAGATTCAGATGAATAATTGGTTGGGATTCATGAATTATCACGTCTTGAAGGTCAGTACAAAATCTTGCTCTACCCATTTTTATTCTTTCCCTTTACTAGTAAGTAGTCAGGGAGCTAGACTAAGATCGACGAGTTGTCTGCTTTGCTATTTGCAAATGAGTTTACCGTCATCCCTGAACAATTTTGCTGGAATTTCAGAAGGAGAAAGAATTCGCTCATGATGCGTAGGAAGTAGGGGAAGAGTCTGATTCAAAAGCGTCTGTGATAGATCACGTCGAACTGAAGCACTTAAGAAAGTAGCTGATAACTTTTGGTTTATTTGATACTTATTCTGACACGGTTCATAAGGTCACAGCACAGACATAACCCGGAAATGCCCAACCACTATGGCTCCCCCTTTTCTTTCATACGCTCGTCCTTCATAAATACAGGGGAAAATGAATTCTGTAATAAAGGATCTAGACTTAGATGGGACCAAGCAGAGACAATTCTATATGAAGAAGATCGGTCCACTTACAAAAATACCTAAACGAGAAGGGATCAGTGCTGTTAACTATACTCGTTATCAGAATGGTTATACCATGGAAAGATTGGGGACCATCTTTCAAAAATGAACCCGGACGCATTTCTTGCTTGGTCGAACCCATATATCTTGGACTATAAAACTGAATTATTCGAGATCCCCACGGAGCGGTATTCAAATTAAGACTACAATCATACAGATTCGATATATGATTCAATATTGGACCAATCCTTGAATAGTTCAAAATGATGTGGTGGCCAGGATATGGACCGCTTAAAGAAAGGATGCCTCTCATCAATTAGTCCATTATGGTTTCCTTTACCATTCCGGACTACTAAATTCAGTTCTAGCAGTTTCCATCTCACGAAATTGGCCCATTTACAAACTGGATGTGAAAAATGCCTTACTCCATAGTCTTTGACTTTAAGAGGTATACATGCAACAAGCTCCTAGATTTGTTGATCCATCTAAGCCTACTCATCTTTGTCGCTTTCAGAAGGCCATTGTTTGTCTTCGTCAAGCACAATTGGCATGATTTCAATGGTTCAGTACATATCTTCTCCAAAGTGGCTTTCGTCGGAGTGTTGCGGATACCTCCATCTATCTTTCTTCACCATTCGTCTATTGGTTGTATCGTCCTTTTTCTTTATGTTGACGACATCATCTTAACTGGTGACAATAGATCTCTTCTCACTCAATTTATTCACCGTCTAAGTAAATATTTTTCCATGAAGGACTTGGGTTATCTCAATGACTTTCTTGGCATTGAAGCTTAGCGTGACTCCTCTAGCCTTCTTCTGTCACAAACCAAATATGCTTTAGATTAATTCCACTTGACCAACATGCTTGGTTTCAAACCTTGTGCTACACAAATTGCTTTTAGTTCTAAACTTTCGTCTTTGGATGGTACACCTCCCTCTGATCCTCAGGCCTATCGGAGTACTGTTGGTGCTCTCCAATATATCACTCTCACTCGACCGGACCTCCGCTATGCTGTTGATCATGCCTGCCAGTTTATGGCCAATCCCATCATTGTTAATGATCAGTGTCCTAAACGCATTTTTAAGGTATTTGGAAGGCACTCTCCATTATATTATGGTCTTAGATTTCATCATCGCCCTATCTCAACACTTTCTATTGTTACTGTTATGCGGGGCGGGTTGTCCAATAATTCGTCACTCTACCATTGGATTCTGCATTCACTTTAGTGACAATGTAATTTCTTGGGGCTCTAAAAAGAAACCAACAGTTGCCCGTGCTAGTGCAGAAGCTGAATACAATGCATTAACTATCACTTCTTCTAAAATTTGATGGCTCTCCTACTTGCTAAAGGATTTACACGTGGCAATTCCTCACCCATTCCTTCTCTTTTGTGACAACTCTTCATACTCTGCTTCCACATTATTCCTTTCAAGGTTACACCTCTTCGTAAGTTCTCACTGTCTCCATTGTGTTCTTCTTCAGTATCTCCTCAGGAAGTAGTAAGAGGACGCGGCAAGCTAGAAGATTAAGATGGCACCACAACTAGCCTATCTTTTACTTTCTTTCAAATCAGAATGTTCTCCTGCTCGAAGAATGTGTTCCTACCACAATAGTTGTTGAAGAAAGAGCTAAAGGTGGGCTTGGGGAAGGAAGAAAATGAATTCTGAAATCCTGAAAGGGAGGAATAATCTATTTTCTGTCTTTTTGTATCCGTAATGGAATAAGCCTTGGCATCAACATCAGCATAACTATCTCCATCTGAAACATTAGAATCCTCGTCAGCAAATGAATCCGTAGAAAGAGCTGCCACTTAATAATTTGTGGAACCAACAAACTTTTACAAAAAAATGCAAACTAGGGTGATCGTAGATCAGGGGAAGGTTTAGAATCCTATGGGAAAAGATAGGTAAGAAAAGTGACTAAAGTCTACCAAGACTTTAGAGGCCACTCATAATTACTGAAACACCACCTAGAACGAAATGCGTCGTCAATGAAGTCGATCAGTCAAGCCTGATCTTCGACCACACCCGTAACACTAATCTAGAAGCATTGATACATGAAACTCGGAATTATGAGCTTTGGCAACAGGATCCAGACCCCTTCTGAGAATCTAGAAAAGCATCTGGTGGTAAAGTGGAAGCTAAAGGATATAGGCTACCGCCCTCTAAATAAAGATCTAGATATAGAGTCGAAGAAAAGGTAATGTGTTTCATTTTGGAAATAAAAAACTCGGAAAGCTTGATCTGTGATGTCGTATAGCTCTTTTGGAAGGCAGTAAGAACAAGATTCCATAGAGAAGCACCATCAAAAATAGAAACCAGCCAGTTCCAGCAGAGTCAAAGTCAAATAAGAAGGGCCTTGGGCCCCGTACTCCTTCTTCAAGCTATCACGCCCATCCAAGCCTATTGCTTCTATAACAGCAAAAAGAACAGACTAACCACTACTACCACTTTCACTACTACAGCTAGGGGCTCTTCCACTCAGATTATTTCCTTCGCTTTAGGAAAGGTTGAAAGTGAAGCCGAATGAAGGAGAGTTAAGTTAATTGCTCATTCTCCGGCTACAGAGCATGCCACTATGCTTGATACATGCAATTTCATTCCTTGTCACTGTAGTTAGTGACTTGTCTTCGCTCGCCCTCGATCAAACTATCAATTGAATAAGAGAAGAAAGCTCAAGATTCATTATTTTCGAGCTCCCCCCTTTTTCCTCAATTCGTAGATAGAAAATCGGATTCTTATCCATGGCAAGTGGCATCGTATAATAATTTAACGACTGCTTTGAGGAGCTTTCTCTCTAACCTCTCTCATGAAATCACATGTCCCAAAATTGACTATCAAACTCCATTCTGACTCTACACTTTGTCATTTGCGGTGTGTTAAGTCTACTAGCTTGCTGGTAGGCGTCAGCATTAGGTAACTTTCTGTATGTGTTCCAGAGCATTATAGGCTTTCTAAAAAATCTTTTGGAATCCGTGAAACTTAAGTATGGAGGTGGGAATCGTCCCGCTCACATGTGCAGCTGCAAAGATCCGATCCTCGCTGGAACTCGAACAATCCCAATAGCTGTTGCGACAAAACAACACTTTTCTTCCCCTCCAACCGTGAGTCTGGATTGTCGCCATGAAGTTGAGTGAACCTAATTGTAAGTCTCTTAGTGAAACTCAACTCTTCACCGAATGGCCGAATGCCGGGTTTGAATTCCTCCCTTCTAATTACCGCCCCGTGGGTTCCTTCACTTCAATCCAGACTTTTTACGATTTGAAGATATAAATTATATTCTTTGTGGCAGGTGGTATCATATATCATATATATAAAGTAGAAAGGCTTCATTTAGGAGCGTTGTTTTCATCCAACTAGTTTTATCATAACTAAGCGGTTAAAGAATGTTATGACCAATTATTCCCATTTTCCTTGGTCAACGACCAAGCAACGTAATATATCTAAAAAAAGTCTCTCTTTTTGTTTGGGGGGCGCAGAGCAGTCAAAGAATGAACCAAATCATCATGTTTAATGAACTTCTACAGGCCGTACAACCATTTTTAGAGGTCGTTCAAATCATGCACAACGCGGGGCAAGAGGGGCTACTGCATGTTCTCGGGAATCCACCCGTGGAAGGAACTTTGGTGGTCCAAGGCGAAGTCTCACAGAATGAGATTTGAGCAGCTTTGGAAAAAAATGAATGGAAAAATCTCACTTTGTCTAAGGAGTGGAGGTCTATAGAAAAACACTTTGACCTCTGCGAAAGCAAGATAAAGACCATTATATAAGCAAGGGAACCTTCCCCTTCATATAGAAAAAGATGTTGATATTGGCAGAGGTATTGATGCCTACTTCGCCGATCTGAACCACTTGGAGTCTAATCAATAGTGGTTACAACATATTAAGAGGGCCCAGGCATGTATAGGAAATCCCAATAGTAAAATTTGGCGTGAGATCAAAGGTTTGATTGAGAGCTATAAGGTCTAAATATTCTTGATAATATGAAGGTAGTAAGAGTTTACGGTGGGTGGGAAAGCAGGAGGGGACCCCTATGGTTAGACTAACTAGCCTTTTTGGTTAGCGAGGTTCCTACTATGGTGAAGTGAAAGATCATTCACTATAGTGGGAAGAAGACAGGTGGGAATGAGCAGAGCGAGAGCAAAGCAAGTTCCAGTGGTGGGTTGTCTTCCTGGTCCCATTGAAATCTTTTTGAGGGTATAGAACTCACTTCATACCTGCAACAGAGTCAAAGCTGCGATAATACTGACTCTCCTAGTCAATAGGGCTATTCAAACCAATCCCCCCTTTTTGTTTGCAATTACAGCTGTAGAATAGTCATCCCTAAAAGAAGCAGTTTTCTAATTCAAATAGGCTTCTTTTAGAATAGGTTGTTCTCGAATAATCTCTTTCAAAGATAATTGAATACTTTTAGTCCCTTGGGGAAGGGTCTGCGCCCAGGGGCTCTTTTTAGCACTTTTGAGGAAGTGAGGACGAATAGTCGACTTTGTTGCCTGCTAGACTACTTTCATCTCCTGATGTCCGAAAAGGTGTTCTATCTTATTCTCTTACCTGCAAGGGAACCGTCAGGTTGTAGTGGTTGAAGTAGAGCCAAGAAGCGATGGACTAAGCGAGTCAAATAATGCTGGAGCGAACCATGTTGGATGACGGGTGAGGGTGAGAAAGAAGTCCTGCTCTACTGCTTTGTGTTAAGCAAAGTGAATTTACTTTGTTTCAGGCCATGTTATTCAGTCTCATGGAACTAAACTCTTAGATGCAGCATGCAACCGCCTCCATCCATCGGCACATCCGCCCTAGATGCACGCTTAGCCGCATTGTTCATCTTGAAAGGGAGCCGCGAGGTATTGTCATATCAAGCCCAAGGTTCGCTCTACTGCTGTAAAATATATGCCATTTACACATCTTGGTGGGGGCTCTTCGTGCAACGATCTTCGTTTCTTTAGGAATGGTGCAGGTCAATTGGTGTATAGGCCATCTCGGTCTAATTTACAATTTACCTCTATTTTGAATCCTGCTTCCTTGTTAGCTCGGAACCCCCTTCTCTGTGAAGTAGAGAATTATCGATCGAAGACTGAGAAGATCAAAGAAGATATTTTAAGCATCGATTGTGACATCGAATGAGACGTATCTAGGTAGCAAAGACTCCGGTTGTCTTTCATCTTTGAAGAAGTGAAACGCAGCCTAAAAAGAGGCTACGATGCGGTCTAGGGTTGAGTGAGGGCCAGTGGTTGCGTTGTGAATATTGAATTACATGTGCTAGATATCCCTGCTTCTTTGAATCTATTACTGGGTAGGCCATATAACCATGCCTTTGGTTGCTCTTCCTTCTTCGTTACAACAAAAGATCAAGATGCCAAGAGATGGGGGATTCTTACTATCCATGGAGATGCTGATAGGGAGACAACTTTCTTCGAGGTGAAGGATGACAATGCTGGATTTAATCTAACCGGGTTCCAGTTTGTTAATGCTATAGAAAGGGTGCCCCTTTCTTTTTCTCCTATGCAAATCATTACGTGGCTCATATAGAGATGGGACATTTCCCTGGACTTCACTCGGGGAAGAAAGATAAAGGGGTCACCAAACTTTGTGAATCATAAGGTAACTTATAGGTTGGTTTATGTTCAACTGAAGAAGACAAGGCAACCGAGATAGATGAGCAAAAGAGAGAAGAGGGTTTGGCCTTATTTCCCAAAACTCTCATTCAAAGGCATAAATGGGTTTCTCATAATCAGCTCGAGGTGGGTTCTCTAAGACTTTTGGATATCCTCCCTTTCTTCAATCTAGTTTATTTAAGCGGGATGGGCAGTAGCTTCACCCATTGTTAGAATCGAATATAGCCTTTCAATGCAAGGCCCCTAGCGATAGGGGAAAGTAGAGAGGGAATGCGGGCTTCTTTCACCCACTTGAGTTTTGTTTTGGAGAGAGCATTGTGGAGCAGCAAAAGGCATAAGGGGAGTCGGAATGGACTATCATATGTAGTGTTGAATTGAATCTGATGTTCTTTCGAACAAAAGAGGAACAAGTGACCACAAGCTCCGCTTAAGCCCTCGACATGCAGTTAGCTTAAAACATATTCATCATGTGGTCGAGCGAAGCTCACCTCTGTGACGAAGCCTAGCATCACTTTAGATAGGAGCAGAATGGATGACTTAAACTGAAAGTAAGTTCTTCAGATCGATATATCGTACGACGTAATAGAGATCTTTATCTAGATCTGTTGCTTCATAGAATTCGGGACCTAACGATGTTCGGTTCGTCATATGAACTGAACGGTAATAATCTAGTAATCCTCTCACTTCGTTTGAGCTGAATTACATCCACCCTCTCATGGCCGAAGGCTCCGCAACACGTTGGAGACCTTTTAGATCCTGCCCTAAAATGCCCAATTCCCTAGAGTTCCGAAGTGATTCTCATTCTCACCGCAGCCTTCTTAAGCCGAAAGAAAGCCGGGCAAGAATCTCATGGTAGTACGAAGGGGGAGCAGAATCGTATCTGGGAGTGGTTCTTTAGATCGATCACAGATTCTCGGCCCCATCCTTTGGCTTCCACTCCAGTTGACCTCTCTTGTTTCCATCCCACCGTAAGAAGGTAGAGAACAAAACCAACCCAGCAAACAACTATTACTATGCCCCTAGTAGTAAAGCATGTACTTCTTGCAAGGCTTGCTGAGCTTCTTCATGTGACATACATTGCAAAAGTAGTCCGTTGAACGATTTTCGATCGAGGGCATCGTAATAGTATACTATTTTTGAACCCTGATGGGTTTTGCAGTTGACCATTTAATAGCCATGTTCCTGAATATATATAGAATAGGGCTTCAATGAGCCCTATATGTAAAGGGGTTCTTGAACCCTTCTAAGCAATTAGAAGTGCGCGGAATTGGACCTCCCTCAAATAGATGGATCTGGGATTGATTGTGGAACCGAGCATAGAGAACCAGGGGCGGGCAGGAAGATAAGCTAGGCAGAGTAGTCACTCTGGAGCAGGGTTCTTCGACTGGATCAATGCATGTATGAACCCTAACAAAATTCCGAAGGTCTAGTCTAGAAAAAACCCCGATTTTGTTGGGTAGCTTTTTGGTAGGAAAGGTGGTCACAGGAAGAAATGCCCTACCAATGAATAGATTAGTCTACTAACGTCAACAATCTCTTTCTTCATATACGAGAATGTCTTCTTTTCTATCCTAAACTATAGATATGAAAGAAAAAAGAAAGATAGATATTCACATGGTAGGAATAGGGCAGTTGCACTAAGGGAGAGAGCTAGGGATTTGATAAAGAGGATAGGACAGGGTTCCAAACCTGCCCTAGTCTCAAATAGGGCGCAAGCTAGGGACATTACTATATGAATGAGACTTCATCCTTATTACATTGCAAGCCATGCCTCAAATTTTAAAAATGCACCTCTAGTCACGAGCTTGGTAAATAAGGCCATGGGAAATTCTTTTCTTCCGGCCTTTATGTGATAGGGGGAGTCACTATTGCGTTCTCTCTCTTGGGTAGGTCAGTCTCGCTTTCTCTTGTCAGTAAGTATATCTGTCATGGTATTGCAATCGTGTCGTTCCAGTAGTGTTTGTTAATTTGTAGTTTTGAGGGGGGAATGAGAAAAGGTAAATAAAGACCTTAGAAAAAATTAAGAGATTCCCGGGGCCTGAAAGAGAGGAGAGGTAGCAGGGCAGGTATTCTCAAAAAAGAAAGAAATGAAAATAGGCGGGGAGGTAAGAGCGAGTAAGACTAGGTTATAACAAGACATTAGAGGTTAGATAGCTCTTACCGGAGGAAAAGGGTTCAGGTCACCCGTCCCTTTGACCCAGACACGAACTAATCCTTCTCTCTCTCTCTCATGTATGCCCGGTTTTCGTCGAATCTTTTTGATCGCCTCCAAAAAGAAACCGGAATTCCGTCGTGACATGATAAATAGTGATTCCCACCTACATAGCATAGTCCTCCCTCCAGCCTTGAAGTAGACTATTTCTCGAGTCTGATCTTATCCCCAAAGCCTTTTTGCAAAAGGAGTAGGTAGCTAGATAGATAACTAAAAGCTGATGATCTTTGCCTCTTACTAATAAAGAGGAAAGCCATATATATCTTATTAGTCAAGCCTAAAGACACTTTACTAATATAATAAAAGGTAAGACCGACTTTCGTGCAACAGCTGTACCCTTGCTTCTTGCCCATAGAGAGTTAGGATATTTTGTGATCTCCTTCGCCTAGCAAAACCCTCCACTTTTTGGCCGTAATCCCATGCTTTACCAACGCATTCAATGGATTCCACCATGTATCGGGAGCGGGCGAAGACACGCAGCTTCCATTTTTGGGGTACACCATCACATGCTGAGCAAAGAGGTATATATCACACTTATTCACAAGCGCAAGGTGCGGCATCCGCCTGAACGGGGAGAGGATTTCCCGAAAACAAAGATAGGCATGTCAGGAAACAATGTGAAGTCACCCCTATTTCGCTATCCAGGGAGTTGTTGACTAATGACCTAAACAATGTATGATGTTTGGGAAGCATGAGCAACCCTTTTCGCCTGAGATAGCAATGACAGGAGATTGACCGTTGGGGTCGAGTGATCTCAAGGGTATAGGGGTGCTTCTCCTACTGCGACTACCTCTCTATTTTCAAAAATATATACAAATGGTAGGCATTGGGAGTGAGTGAACTACCCAGGGAGAAAGGGGAAACCTCTCTATATAAGGGAAGGGAAAGGATTATCCGCTCATAATGATTGCAGAGTCTCTCGGGGTTGGAGTCTAATAGTAGTCAAATCAAGTCCTCCCCTCTTACTCAGAATAGCTAGCGAGAGGAATACTACTGATTATCTATAAAAGAAGGCTTTTAAGAATGAAAAAAATCTTATCTTAAGGATAGAGAGCCCCCCGCCTTCCTTTTCAGATATGAGTGAGTGAGCGTTTTTTCTGCTATGAATGAATGACCTATCCATTATTTTCAAGCTTGCTCTTCAAATCGAACTATCGCTCTCCTCTATGAAAAGGTTCTTCCGTAATCACTCTCAATAAGACATCCATTCCACTTTCAAATGAAAAGAGAACTAGACTTTTCTCTACATCATTTAAATCCGCCATTCAATCGCAGTACGGTGCTCTCAAAAAGCTCAACCCTCTAAGCATGAAATGAATAAATCAGGAATTCGACCTGGGATCCACCCGTTCCGATCCTTGCCTACTAAACAGTTGCACCCCCGAATATGTATATTGGGAGAACCCAATGATCCTTCCATGTGAAAGGGAAGGAAGAAAGAAAGCGAACACAAATACTAAAAAGAGGTTCATGGGGATCCCCAAAAAAGGGGATAGAGAGCACGGAACGGGCTTAGCAAGCATAAAATAATCCCTACCTATACATTCCATGGCAACAGACAAAAGGCAAATTTATCGTTGTTCTTAACCCCGGGAACATTTCCGTTCCCAATAATCTCCATAAAAAGACTACCATGATTTCCGAACGAACCGAGGGAGAGTCTTGGCATGAAAAACCGTATCTATGATCTGCTTCTTTCAAAGTATGTATCATCCGCTACCTTATCTGCCATCTCTGCAGCCGCCAAAAGCCTAGCCTCTCTCAGATATTGAGTGGGTTGACCCGGGAAGAGATCCGGATGAACCTTCCAGCAAGCAGAATACAAGTTGACCATAAGGCCATCTCGGGCATGGGTGTAAGGACCCGTAAAAAGTTTAACCAAAAACTCGGGGTTTCATGGTGCCAAGATAGATTCCTGCATTATTGGATTAAATAGTACCCTATGGACTGAGTGGAAAATGTTTCATAGAAGAACGCATTTCTGCGGCACATTATGCGGCCGCATAATCACTCTGTGTACCGCATAATGGCCGCAGAGTGAAGCAGTAAGTTTAGCCAACTTGAGGTTAGTTTTGCGGTCGATTATGCGACCGCATAATTGATATGCGGACTGCATATCGGTCGCATAATTCCTATTAGATTTCTACAGAGGGAGTTCTGCGGTGCATTATGCGACCGCAGAACAAGTATGCGGACCGCATACTGGTCGCATTCCTGAGCCGATAGTTTTGGCCCCTGAGGGCCATTTCTGCGGTCACTCTACGGACCGCATAACTGTTATACGATCGCATATGCGACCGCAGACCTGTGTCGGGACACCATTTTTCTTAATTTAAAACCCGCCCCATTCAGTTAAAACACCCATTTAGTCTATTTTGAAGCTCATTTCTGATATTTCTAGAGTGAGAAAGAGAGAGGGTTCTAGAGGGAGGGCCTAATTTTAATCAATTAATCTTCAACCATCACTCAAAGCTTGGAAATATTCAAGAAGAGCACCAAATTCTTCATCCTAAAAGGTAAGGCTTCATCACCCCAGCTCTTAATTTCAAACATAGATATAATGGGGTACTAGGGTGATACTTCGTGGGTATGAGGGTGATTTATCTTGCATGCATGTGTGATAAAGAGTGGGGAAAAAGTGAGTTAGAACCATGAACGTTTTCCTAATTCTCGGTTCAATTTGTATATTGGTAAAATAGATTGAGGTTGCTAAGGGTTACAGATAATTGTAGAGTCTCAAGAAGTGAAATTGAGGTATGCATGGCTAACTCTCTTCTTCCTATAATCGAACTCCCGGTATCCGAATAATTGGTGTAAGTTCCGACTTGATCATACTAGAATTGTTTGCCTTAGTGTGTTGGGTTGGAAGATTCATGTTCGCTAATTGTTTTAGATGTTTACCATGTCATCATGCTACTTGAGAACGTTGTTATGATTTTCCAAGTTCCTTCCCTTATATGTGTAAAGCCTTATGTGATGATACTTATCGACACGAATGATGATGTTATTTGAACGGATAAAAAGGGAAGGACTCGAATTGTAAAATGTTCCCAAGTTTTAAGAAATACTTAATAAAAGAGGTTGTTTGTGCCATGTAATGAAAGATGGGAAAGAAATATGAATTGAGTGAACAATTGAAAGAGGTTATGTCTCAAGTGAGATGGCTTAGCCGATCGGGCCGAGATCGGACGCCATGTTGTACACATGGTGGCATTTGTGTTGGAATTATTGATTTACATTATGTACATGGATATGTCTCACTTGAGATGGATTAGTTGGTCGGGCCGAGACCGGACTCCGCGTAAAAACACGGTGGCATTGTGAGTTGTGGCCTTCGCACTAAAGATTATTAATCTAAAAAGATTGAAAGATTGAATTGGAAACTATGTGATCCTTACTTGGTGTTTCTTTGTATTTCTATGAAGTACTTATTGATTATTATGACTGCCTTCTCCTTGTTGCACTGTTCATTCTATTAAGATTGGTGTTTGCCTTACATACTAGTACTATTCGACAGTACTAACGTCCCTCCTCACAGCAGTCTTGGTGAGCCCCATTTCTCCCAAGGGTCATGTAGTCCTTCTTTTGTATAAGTTTTCATATTTTGAGGTATAGCCGAGGCCTTGTTGCTGGCATTGTCATGCTGCTCTTTTGTAATCTTAGAGGCTCCGTAGACGTTTATGTGGGTCATGTATGTATGTTGGGGTGGTCGTTGGATCGAGTTCTGTTTTGGAAACTCAACTATGGAATAATATATATAAGGAAAAATGAACTAGCAATGTTTATATATTTTTATAATTGATCTCTCCCCTGTTTTACAAATGGTGATGCGATCTCGTTTTGGATTATGAATGAGTCCGGTAGGGAAGGTTTAATAGGCTTGTTTGACCGGGTTCACTCGGTTGAGCACCGGTCGCACTCTCCGAGGTTGGGGCGTGACAATGGGAAAGGAAGGCGGCGGACAATCGACTTAACTGGAGAGCCTAAACAACATTGAGGATTAGTTTACCAGTCGACAAACGGCTTCTATCTATAGGTTCTTTCAATATGGATCGGTCGACTTGTCACGATTGATTTCTCACATACAATTAGGTTAGGCGGGATTGGGGAGGTGATCTGAATTGCTATTGATACGATGCGAGGCTGATTTGCTGACCGTAACGAACTTGACTCTGCCGCTGAAAAAAAGGGTAGGAAGACCATTGACCTAGGCTGGGGAGGGATTGGGGTCGCTTTTCTTTAGGACTTTAGTCTATAACAAGGCTCAAAGACCTCCGTCTGGATTTGAAATGGAGCAGGTAGGGCATCCGTTTAGGATGTGGGTGGGATTAGTAGTTTTCTCTATTTTCTTCAATGGTAGGAAAAACGCATCAGCGAGCGTATAAGGGAGGAAACTAGTCTGTAGTAATTCAAATTGCTCCTTCGGATCACTAAATAAAATCTTGACTCACACATACCACAGTGTATTGTTGTCAACTCACATAGTCGCACCTACCAGCAACAAGACAAGTACTCCCTACACGCCACTAAATTACGTTATTTAACGCTTGGGTTCCCCCAATATAAGAACTATAGCCCAACCTAGCTTAAGGCTAAAGTTGTGGACTACACCCCCGTGAGAGCCCTCTATTTGACTAACATACTCCTTTTTTATCTCCCCCATACCTTCATATCAAAGCTGGGAACGATTGACTTTCAGATTAAAATAATACCGCATAATGACAGTACTTCTTCCTATTTCTTCTTTTATGATCTTATCTACTTGAAATTCTTATCTTCAATTAAAGCATCGCCAGTACTTGAAAGACTCGAAAGACCTACTTGATGAGTTTCCTTAAGAGTGAGTTCGTATGTGCCTTTAAGTCGAGTGTAGCAAAGGGATTCTCCTAAGAGAAGCTTTATCCCTTGAACCTGAAATGACTTTTATGAGCTGTCTCAGTAGTGACCGACTTTATTTTATTAGCTGTATGATTAGTGGCTTAGTTGTTAGATGTCTAAAAGCTCAGGTAAATAAAATCCCTTTTGAAAATAAACCACTAATCCACCTTAGATACTCTTTTAAGTCCGTGTAAGGAGGAGGGAATGAAGGGACCTACAGGAGGCTGAAAAGCCGTAGTGCGCTAGCGCTAGCAAGTTAGCACAACAACTTAGTGTCTTATTTTCTTTGCTGCTTTTTTACATAAGGTCCGCATGAAAGCGGTTGATAAGGCTTGTAAATTGCTTCTCTCCTTAGTCAATTTTGGACTGAAGCTATTCTGACTCACATGGAATACGAGGTTCATTTTCACCGAGCTGGTCGCTTGAGTCTATAGTCTACCTTTCCTATCCTCTTTTCTACAAGGTCTACTTTCAGACCGGGCCAAGCCTTTAGATTGTTTAAGTAGGTTTGGGCTAAGGTCGTTGCACTCCTTCCACCTCTTGGCAAAGTAGGCTAATGGGCAAGCCCCCTCTTGTCGCAATGGTGTGGGGCATCAGAGGTTGTTACCCCGTGGCCAACTCGAAGGGGCTGAAGTTCGAATCAGACCTTTTTGGTTGTTAAGTTATAGCAGGATTGAGCAACATCCAACAGCGTAAGTCCTTCTGGTTTGCACTAAAGTGGCTTAAGTAGCCCTCGAGGAGTCCGTTTATTCTCTCCGTCTGATCTTTCAAAGATATACCGACCTACGGCATCTGACCATCAGATGTCGTAGGTCATCTTTTAACAATACCGATATTTCGGGTTTTCATAAATTTCACATAAGATAAAAGCTCTTTTCATCATTAGAAACAACCTGATTTCTTACATCTTGCATTGCATTACCATAACGAAAAGAAAAACGAATTAAAAAAACAAAGAGATTGCTCCTGTGACTTGGGATGAACCTTTATCGGTGGAGGAAAGGAATAGCGATGGATTCCTATAGAGCATCCGGAAAAAAGTAGATTCAATTGGATGACGAATTCTTCCGTGGTATAAGGAAATCAAAGGTCCGCTTACACGAAATAAACCTATATTAATCTCTTAATATCAGAATAGCTTATATAGTCATGATTCAATTCATGTCCATTTTGACTGATTTCTCATTTTTCAGATCTGATTGTAACAATGGAAAAGTAGGAAGACTTTGGCGATTCATAATAGAAGGGGGTATCTAGAATATCTATGTCCCAGGACATAAAATATGAATAATGAAAGATGAGGAAGAGTATACTCTGTAGTGATATAGATGTTCTCCTAATCGACTACTTATTATGATAATGAACATTCTACTTAAAAACTAATAAACGACTCTCCAGGAGGTTACATTGTTTTTTCATATTCATATTTATATCCTGTGCAACAATTGTTGGGACGGACTTTCGTGGAAAAGAAAAAATTCCTTTATCGGATTGGAAGCGATGACTTAAGCCTTTTTCTTCTTCTTTTCTTATAGGGCATTTAAAGAGCGTGACTCTTTAGTTTAATTAAGTTCAAATTAGTTAAATTAAAAGGCCCCATTTTATTCAATTCATGAATTAGCCCACTACGAATCTACTATATTTTATTTTAATAATAATTATATATAATTAGATAATAGTAATAATTAAGTATATCATTCGTGTCTCTGTTACAACACAGCGAAACTAAATGGTTCGAGTCTAATTTGATTTTAGATTGTACACCTAATTTTCCTGGGATTGTAGTTCAATCGGTCAGAGCACCGCCCTGTCAAGGCGGAAGCTGTGGGTTCGAGCCCCGTCAGTCCCGACGGATTAAAAAATATATCAATTCATCTCTCCATTTTCTGTGAAAAGGTGGACAGGGAGCACAATTTCATTCCCAACGGGGGATCTTTTTTTTTCTTTTTTGTTTCACATTTCTCATCAAACAAATAGGGATTTTTTAATTACTTCAACTAGTACCGATTGGTGGGAGAGAGACATATGTGGATTAGTACAATTAACAATTTATTGGCTTATTCAGGATTCCAAGAGAGACTGGGTCTGGTTTTTCAACTAGATCCATGTATGTAATGGAATAGAGTACCTTATTTCTTTTTATCGGGAGCACATACACAAATGAAATTCCTTTCTTGTACGATACAAAATGAATTTAACTCAATTACATTACCCTTAGAGAATACTTTTCCAGATTCAAATTTTTCCTTTTCTGGCGGAGATTTTGTGTAACCTCAATTACTCCAATTTTGAATTTGGAAAAAGAAAGATATATCTCATTTAAATTTCACACTGAGCTTTTGATATATGCATCCTAATACTAATCCAAGGAAGGAGGATATTCAAAAAAATCAAACAAGGATTCCCACCATTTCACTCAAGGCAAGGGAATGAAAATTTTTCTATTTTTGTAGTTAGAATGGATTGGTCATAACTATCCAATCAATAATTGTTTATGACTGGCTCGCTATTCGCTGGTCATAATCATTATGTAGGAGAGATGGCCGAGTGGTTTAAGGCGTAGCATTGGAATTGCTATGTAGGCTTTTGTTTACCAAGGGTTCAAATCCCTCTCTTCCGCAATTTCACCTAATTCACTAATGTGAATGACTATAATATATCAAATAGCAATGGAAAAATTATTCCAACAGTTAGACTATTCTTTGATATATATTCTATATCCCACAGCTTCGGCAGGATCGCTTAGCCCCGTTCATCTTCGGCGCTAGAGCGCTCGATCTGTGGGCTATTATGCTCTCTTTCAAGGGTGGCTGATTCTAGGCAAACCTCTTGGATGTCTCTGCACCCCTAACTCCTTTATCACTGAGCGGTCATTTAGGGGCCTTAGCTGGTGATCCGGGCTCTTTCCCTCTCGACGATGAAGCTTATCCCTCATCGTCTCACTAGTCGACCTTGCCCCCCTCTTATTTTGAGGTCATATCTAGTATTCCGAGTTTGCCTCAATTTGGTACCGCTCTTGTGGCCCGCACCAAAACCGTGCTTTACCCCCAGATGTCTAGTCAACTGCTATGCCTCAATGCATTGCGAGGAGAACCAGCTGGCTCTGGGTGTGAGTGGCATTCCACCCCTAACCATAACTCAACCGCTGATTCTTCAACATCAGTCGGTCGGACCTCCACTTAGTTTCACCCAAGATTTATCTTGGTCATGGATAGATCACCCAGGTTCGGGTCGATAAGCAGTGACAATTGCCTTATGAAGACTCGCTTTTGCTACGGCTCTGTGGGTTCCCATAACCAAGCCATTGCCTATGAGTCGCCGGATTATTCTTCAATAGGCATGCGGTCAGAGCCTAAGCTAGTGATGCTTTTGGCTACTGGACTTTCGCCATCTAGGGTGAATCATTCGGGCTCCTTCACCTAACTGCACGATGCTTGTATTTCTCTCCCAGAACCCCGTTTTCATGGTTTAGGCAGCTCCCATTTCGCCCGCCGCTAGTACGGGAATCACCTTTGCTTTCTTTTCCACTGGCTACTAAGATCTCTCAGTTCACCTAGTTCTCTCGTGCCTGCCCATGGATTCAGCGGCAGTTCGAATGGTTGCCCTATTCGGGAATCTCCGAATCTATGTTGATTTTCAACTCCCCGATGTATTTCGTCGATTACTATGCCCTTCATCCTCCCTGGATGTCTAGGTATCCACCCTAAGCCTTTACTCCTTTGAACCTAGCCCTATCATCATGTCTAATAACAACCCACTTTCTATTCCCCGAGCACTCAGTGGAAGAAGAGGAATCAAGTAATGCAGTCAAAAATTCAATCCTTGCTCCCGCAGTCAGTCCTTGGGGTTGATCTCCAAGTTCTAATTCTGCCTCATCTGATAATAGAAGTACCTCCGTAAAGACTCCATCTCAACATCAATTCGTAATTGATGGCTATTTTACTTGAACATTTTCATTAACGTCTTCCGCTTGTAGACAAAAAGAAAGCAGACAGAGAGCTCGAGGTGCTGACCCGCAATGAGGCAGGCCCGTCTATTCCGATCGAGATGATAAGGACTTGCCCTTCCTTAAATTAAGACATGAATGAAGTAGAAACACGGGAATAAAAAGAGTCTCGGTTCGCTCTTCACCATAGTAGTGTCGCATAAAAAGCGACTCCTTCCCTTCGCTATAAGCTATGTTCCCAAGTTGGGGAGTACAGGTCCTAGGTCTTTCCTTTCCTCAATGGCAGGAAGTCCCTCCAGCTTTTCTGGTTAACAGGGCTACCTATTCAAAGATGAGCTAATTATCTTTGGTTTATTTTAATGGCAGGCATGTGCCTCCTCTATTCCTGCTTTCCGTGGTACCTCTTCATCTTGTATCAGACGATTCGGACAATTCTATTGATTTCTTCTCGGTGCAAAATAAAGGTTTGGAACCTTAGGACTCTTTCTCATGAATTAGGTTCAGTCAAATAAATAGATGGATCGCCCTTTCCTGTCCTGGAAGTTGATCCTCGTTGCCCAAAACCAACAAAGGTTCTAAGAGTCAAGTAAATGGTGGGACCTCCTTCCAGGAACTCCGATTAACTTATCTTATTGAGCCTCTCTACTAGGGTTGGTTTTCTCATCTGATCCTAAAACATTCAACAACCCGAGTGTTATAGCTTTCTTGTTCTTGGCTGTTAGACGAGGAGCTGGGTAGAGAGATAATAGATCCTCCCCTTAGGATGGTAGCTTCTATTCGTTGATTGCCCTGCAAGTTAAATAAGGGATTCTAATGCTTCTTGAAGCCAAATAAAGGCATAAACCACTATATAGAGTCTTGAGTGTCTTCCATTCGGAAACCAACTAAGACAACTCTGATTGAATGTGAAATACCGCTAGCCATTATTCGTATGAACTCCTAGATCCATGAAGGACATGGGCATCTGTAAGCCGGTGTAGCTAAGCAAAGAGCGGAAAGAAGGAATAAGAAAATCAATGCATTCCTTCTTAAACTTACCGGTATGGTGATATCTTAATCTAAGAAAAGAAGATTTAATAAGAAAATCAAATTTCGTTTTTCGGGTAAAGGTTTAATTAAGAATTCTAGGTGGTCTAGTGGATGGATTAAGTGATTGATCATATCATAGGTCAAGGACGGAACAAAGAACCAACATTTTTATTCCTCCTATATTCTCTACTAAGATTGTAATAGATTCGTGCTTTCTCTTCTCCGAGGGAACGGAACTAGCATTATAATTCCGAGTCACCTATCCAGTATGTGAGTGAGCCCGCCGTACGCATCCCCTTTGTTCAACGGGGGAGGGGTCATACCTTCCCCGCCCGCTTAGTTTCATAAGTCTAAATGATTTGGGGCACAAAATCTGTCGTAGATGTGAAATTTGCTAATTTTCATTCTCAGCTTTCTCATCACATGAATGAGACATAACTTCTTATCATAAAAATAGTGAACTAGAAATCAGATTTTGATTGGTTTGAGGATTTCGACCTTGAACTAGGAGAGGTTCTATTTTCTTTGGACAGGCAGGAAAGAGAGATGGGGATGATGGAGATTGAAGAAGTATAGTATATATCAAATATAAGGCTCGTTCGTAGAACACCACAAAACTACTAATCCAATCCGATCCAAGATGAGTAATCGAGTTCTTCTTCCTATGGTTGGCACGAGAATCCCTCTCAAAGGGGAAGAATCTGATTCGATCTCCGGGCTTATAACCAACCTATGAATAATGGTCTGTCTCGTCTAGTTGGTCTCCTTCTTGGCATCAAGAGTCATCAGTACTAAAAAGGCCCTAGCATTACCTTCGGGAAATTGATGAGGACAGCTCGCCGAGCCTATGGTAGATGTCGGTTGGGTTGTCGACGATTACGACCATTCAAAGGCATTTTTCCATTCGCTGGAGTAGGAAGGGGGCTGACATCAATAAGTTATTATACATATAAGATAATTAAGGCTTTAGGAATCTGGATGATCACGCGCTTCACGTGGTATTTATTAGGATTAGGACTGATAAAAATTACCTCTTATTTTAGACAGCCCCAACTATCATTTTTTCGTCAATAGAGAGAGCCACTCGATAAAGGAAGTCGGCTTTCGGAAAAGATCATTACTTTGCCGGGCGCTAGTCAAAGTAGTAAAAAAAGGTATGTGGGCAAGTAGCGAGAAGGAGCAGTGTTGGGATTTGTGGTCGTTAATGGGAACAAATGAAGAGGAGCACAGCACCCTCCACACTCGATTGGCTAATCAAAGTCAAAGAGGCCAGCTTCTTTTGAAAGCTAGGCGATATTTAAAGGTTGTAGCGAACAACCATCTGGTAAGAGGTTTTACCATAAAGCAAAAACCCGAAGGTTAGCCTTGCATGAACTAGGGAAAGATAGAACTCAACTTCACACTGGTTAGCAAAACCCTAGAGCTTCCCTACTTCGGTAGAAACTTCTACTTTACCATGTCAAAAGCTTAAGCTAGGACACCATGTCGATTAACTTCGCGTTCCGCCATCACATATTGCACTTCCTTCGACAAGGAAGTCGTCATCCTTTCTGGTGGCCTCTTGGGAATGCCTCTTGTAGGGTCTTCCATGTCTGGATGGTATGTCTTTAGACACCCCACATAGAAGACAGGGTGGATATTTAGCTTGGAAAGAAGTTGAAGTTTTTAGGCATCTTGTCCTACTTTCTCTATGATGGGGAATGTCCCCTCATACTTGTGGCTGATACCCTTACTAAAAAGAAGGACAGATTTTTCGCAATTGTGCATTTTTTTTTCTCATCCTTCCGCTTGTAAATTCAGTTTCATGATTTAGTTTCCCCTTTCTTCCTATCGGCCCTCTTCTCTGTTCTAGGTCCTTTACTCACTGAGGACCATGGGCCAATAACTTCTGATACAAAGCATGATTTTTCCAAGACGTACAAGGCGCCCCCGGCCTTCCAACGGGAAAGACTTCAACATAAAAGTCAATTTTCGTTCTTCCTGTTTCTGCGGCAGACGTATTCTCGGTTGAAGCTGGATTTAGAAAGGATCAACAACGGTGCATATATGATATTTTAAGGACAAGAAGTATTGGATTAGAATATTCCTTATGTATATGTAGTGGATAAAATCTTCGTGTTGGGATTGGCGTCGGATTTCCATAGCTATTTTAAGAGCGTGCTGAATCCAACTGTTGCACGTTCCCCTTTTGGCTAAACCACCACTTTAGGCTAACCCTTTTGCCTGGCTGGCACTTACTCAAGTTAGAGTTTTGCACTCTCTCAAAACACCTGCACGCCTACGAGTGTTCTCCCCGGTCCTACAAATTGAGCTTCCGAAAGGGGTGCTTGCTGGAGCAGTTCAATGAGATGTGGGTTCAATTCCCGCTGTGCCTCATCCTAGTAGGTGTCTGCGACATTGGGCCAGCTAGACTTGCTCTGATCTAGTGTGCGTCCTCTCCTGTTCGGGCTCACTCATCAGAAAGCTAACTCTCTTCTCCTTCTTTAGCTTGAGCCCACCCGGACAGACTCTGGCATGACACCTGTCACCATACATAGGTAATTGCATGTCCCAATGCTATCTTCCTCGAAGTTTCTACTCAATATGACCTTGTTTTTGGGGGGACGATCCACTAAATGGACCAACGTAGCATTGTCGGGTCGATAGCCCTTGATCCGAGATCTCTTTTTATCAAACACTAGTTGGATTTGCCAGCCTTAGCCGAATAAGACTATTCGTATAGTAGTAGGTTTGAGAACCGGTTCAAACCATCTCATAGGTCGTCCTCAGTACAAAAGGTCAAGTCAAAGGGGGGAGGCCAATTTTTCTATTTATCGAGAAAGCTTGGGCGGGCCCCCAACCATTAGCACATTCTAAGATTCGGATGACTAATTTGTTGTGAATCATGAATTATCATATCTTGACGGTCAATACAGAATATTGCTCTACCCATTTTTATTCTTTCCCTTTATTAGTAAGTAGTCAGGGAGCAAGATAAAGATCGATGAGTTGTCTGCTTTGAGATGTGAAACGGGTTTACCATCATCCTTGAACAATTTGGCTAGAGTTTCAGAGGGAGAAATAATCCGCTCGTGATGCATGGAAAGTAGGGGAAGAGTCTGATTCAAAAGCGTTTGAGATAGATGACGTCGAACTGAAGCACTTAACAAATAAAGTGATAACTTTTGGTTTATTTGATACTTATTCTGTCACGGTTCATAAGGTCACAGCACATACATAACCCGGAAATGCCCTACCACTATGGCTCCCCCTTTTCTTTCGTATGCTCGTCCTTCAAAAATACAGGGAAAGATGACTTCTGTAATAAAGGATATAGACTTGGATGGGACCAAGCAGAGAAAATTCTATACGAAGAAGATCGGTCCACTTACAAAAATACATGAACAAGAAGGGATCAGTGCTGTCAACTATGCTCATTATCAAAATGGTTATACCATGGAAAGACTAGGGACCATCTTTCAAAAATGATCCCGGACGCATTTCTTGCGTGTACGAACCCATAGATCTTGATGTATGCCTATCTTTTACTTGGACTACAAAAATGCATTCTTCGAGATCCCCACTGAGCGGTATTTAGATTAAGACTACAATCATACAGATTCGACACATGCTTCAATATTGGACCAGTCCTTGAATAGTTCAAAATGATATGGTGGCCAAGATATGGACTGCGTAAAGAAAGGATGCCTCTCATCAATTTAGTCCATTATGGTATTCTTTACCATCCCGGACTACTAAATTTAGTTCTAGCATTTGCCATCTCATAAAATTGGCCCACTCTCCAACTTGACGTGAAAAATACCTTCCTCCATGGTCTTTGACTTTAAGAGGTATACATGCAACAACCTCCTGGATTTGTTGATCCTTCTAAGCCTACTCATCTTTGTCGCTTTCATAAGGCCATTGTTGGTCTTCGTCAAGCACAATTGGCATGCTTTCAACGGTTCAACACATATATTCTCCAAAGTGGCTTTCGTCAGAGTGTTGCGGATACCTCCATCTATCTTTCTTCACCATTCCTCTATTGGTTGTATCGTCCTTTTGCTTTATGTTGACGATATCATCTTAACTGGTGACAACAGATCTCTTCTCATTTCATTTATTCACCGTCTCAGTAAATATTTTGCCATGAAGGACTTGGGTTTTCTCAATGACTTTCTTGGCATTGAAGCTCAGTGTGACTCCTATAGCCTTCTTCTATCACAAAC
The DNA here is from genome assembly GCF_000390325.3 of Nicotiana tomentosiformis. Lineage (NCBI taxonomy): Eukaryota > Viridiplantae > Streptophyta > Magnoliopsida > Solanales > Solanaceae > Nicotiana > Nicotiana tomentosiformis. The sequence goes on along the minus strand of NC_090812.1, from coordinate 45,310,790 downwards.
AAAATATGCTTTAGATTGATTCCGCCAGACCAACATGCTTGGTTGCAAACCTTGTGCTACACAAATTGCTTCCGGTTCTAAACATTCATCTTTGGATGGTACACCTCTCTCTGATCATCAGGCCTATCAGATTATTGTTGGTGCTCTCCAATATATCATGCTCACTCGACTGGACCTCCGCTATGTTGTTAATCATGCCCGCCACTTTATGGCCAATCCCATCACTGTTCATGATCAGTGTTTTAAACGCATTTTAAGGTATTTGAAAGACACTCTCCATTATATTATTGTCTTAGATTTCCTCATCGCTCTATCTCAACACTTTTTTTGTTACTCTTATGCGAGGCTGGTTGTCCAACAATTCACTGCTCAACCACTGGATTCTGTATTTACTTTGGTGACAATCTAATTTCTTGGGGCTCTAAAAAGAAACCAACAGTTGCCCGCGCTAGTGCAGAAGATGAATACAAAGCGTTAGCTATCAGTGCTTCTGAAATTTGATGGCTCTCCTACTTGCTAAAGGATTTACACGTGTCAATTCCTCACCCATTCCTTCTTTTTTGTGACAACTCTTCATACTTCGCTTCCACTATGTTCCTTTCAAGGTTGCACCTTGTCATATTTTCTCGCCGTCTCCACTGCGTGCTTCTTTAGTATCTCCTCAAGAAGCAGCAAGAGGACGCAACAAATTAGATGATTAAGATGGCACCGCAACTAGCCTAGCTTTTACTTTCTTTCAAATCAGAATGTTCTCCTACTCGAAGAATGTGTTACTACCACAATAGTAGTTGAATAAAGGGCTAAAGGTGGGCTCGGGGATGGAAGAAAATGAATTTCAAAATCCCAAAAAGGAGGAATAATCCCTTTTCTGTCTTTTTGTATCTGTAGTGGAATAAGCCTTGGCATCAGCATCAGCATAACTATCTCCATCCAAAACATCAGAATCTTCATCCGCAGACAAATCCGTAGAAAGAGCTACCACTTAATAATTTGTCGATCACACAAACTTTTACAAAAAAATGCAAACTAGGGTGTTCATAGATAAGGGGAAGGTACAGAATCCTATGGGAAAAGATAGGTAAGCAAAAGTGACTAAAGGCTACCAAGACTTTAGAGGCCACTCATAATTACTGAAACACCACCCAGAACAAAATGCGCCATCAATGAAGTCGTCCAGTCAAGCCTGATCTTCGACCACACCCTTAATACTAATCTAGAATCATTAATACACGAAACTCGAAATTATGAGCTTCGGTAATAGGATCCATACCCCTTCCAAGAAGCTAAGAATGCATCTGATGGTAAAGTGGAAGCTAGAGGATATAGGGCTACCACCCTCTAAATAAAGATCTAGATACAGAGTCGAAGGTGTTTCGTTTTGGAAATAAACAACTCGGAAAGCTTGATCTGTGACGTCGCATAGCTCTTTAGGAAGGCAGTAAGAACAAGATTCCATAGAGAAGCGCCATCAAAAACAGAAGCCAGCCAGTTCCAGCAGAGTCAAAGTCAAATAAGAAGGGCCTTGAGCCCGGTACTCCTTCTTCAAGCTATCACGCCCATCCAAGCCTATTGCTTCTGTAACAGCATAAAGAAAAGACTGACCGCTACTACTACTTTCACTACTACAGCTAGGGGCTCTTCCACTCAGATTCTTTCCTTCGCTTTAGGGAAGGTTGAAAGTGAAGCCGAACGAAGGAGAGTTAAGTTAATTGCTCATTCCCCGGCTACAGAGCATGCCACTATGCTTGATACATGCAATTGCTTTCCTTGGCACTGTAGTTAGTGACTTGTCTCCGCTCGCCCTCGATCAAACTATCAATTGAATAAGAGAAGAAAGCTCAAGATTCACCGTTTTCGAGCTCCCCCCTTTTTCCTCAATTCGTAGATAGAGAATCGGATTCTTATCCATGGCAAGTGGCATCGTATAATAATATAACGGCTGCTTTGAGGAGCTTTCTCTCTAACCTCTTTCATGAAATTACATGTCCCGAAGTTGACTGTCGAAATCCATTGTGACTCTGGAGGTGATAAGGGGAGCTACGCTTTGTCATTTCCGGTATGTTAAGTCTACTAGCTTGCTGGTAGGCGTCAGCGGTAGGTAACTTTCTGTATGTGTTCCAGAGCATCATAGGCTTTCAAAAAAAATCTTGTGGAATCCGTGAAACTTAAGTATGGAGGTGGGAATCGTCCCGCTCGCACGTGCGGCTGCAAAGATCCGATCCCCGCTGGAACTCGACCAATCCCAATAGCTGTTGCGACAAAACAGCACTTTTCTTCCCCTCCAACCGTGAGTCCGGACTGTCGCCGCGAAGTTGAGTGAACTTAATCGTAAGTCTCTTAGTGCAACTCAACTCTTCTCCGAATGGCTGAATGCCGGGTTTGAATTCCTCCCTTCTAGTTACCGCCCCGTGGGTTCCTTCACTTCAAACCAGACTTTTTGCGATTTGAAGATATAAATTATATTCTTTGTGGCAGGTGGTATCATATATCATATATATAAAATAAAAAGGCTTCATTTAGGAGAGTTGTTTTCATCCAACTAGTTTTATCTTAAATAAGTGGTTAAAGAATGTTACGTCCAATTAATCCCATGTTTTTCCTTGGTCAACAACCAAGCAACGTAATATATCTAAATAAGTATCTCTTTTTGTTTGGGGGGAGCAGAGCAGTCAAAGAATGAACCAAACCATCATGTTTAATGAACTTCTACAGGCCGTAGAACCCTTTTTAGAGGTCGTTCAAATCATGTCGAACGCGGGGCAAGAGGGGCTACCGCAGGTTCCCGGGAATCCACCCGTGGAAGGAACTTCGGTGGTCGAAGGCGAAGTCTCACAGAATGAGATTTGGGCAGCTTTGGAAAAAAAGGAGTGGAAAGATCTTATTTCGTCTAAGGAGTGGAGGTCTATAGAAAAACACTTTGACCTCTGCGAAAGCAAGATAAAGACCATTATAGAAGAAACTCTCTCTTTATATAAGCAAGGGAACCTTCCCCTTCAGATAGAAGAAGATGCCGATATTGGCAGAGGTATTGATGCCTACTTCGCCGATCTGAACCACTTCGAGTCTAATCAACAGCGGTTACAGCATATTAAGAGGGCCCAGGCCTGTATAGGAAATCCCAATAGTAAAATTTGGCGTGAGATCAAAGGTTTGATTGAGAGCTATAAGGTCTAAATATTCTTGATAATATTGAAGGTAGTAATCGTTTACGGTGGGTGGGTAAGCAGGAGGGGACCCCTGTGGTTAGACTAACTGGCCGAGAAGGTTAGCGAGGTTCCTGCTATGGTGAAGTGAAAGATCTTTCACTATAGTGGGAAGAAGACAGGTGGGAGCGAGCGGAGCGAGAGCAAAGCAAGTTCCAGTGGTGGGTTGTCTTCCTGGTCCCATTGAAATATTTTTCATGGTATGGAACTCACTTCATACCTGCAACAGAGTCAAAGCTGCGGTAATACTGACTCTCCTGTTCAATAAGGCTATTCAAACCAATCCCCCCTTTCTGTTTGCCATTACTGCTGCAGAATAGTCATCCCTAAAAGAAGCAGTTTTCCAATTCAAATAGGTTGCTTTTAGAATAGGTCGTTCTCAAATAAGCTCAGGGCCTCTATTTAGAACTTTTGAGGAAGTGAAGACGAATAGTCGACTTTGTTGCCTGCTTCTTTGCTTTCATCTTTTGATGTCAGAAAAGGTGTTCTATCTTATTCTTTTAGCTGCAAAGGAACTGTCAGGTTATAGTGGTTGAAGTACAACCAAGCAGCGATGGAGTAAGCGAGTCAAATAACGCTAGTGTGAACCATGTTAGATGATGGGTGAGGGTGAGAAAGATGTCCTGCTCTACTGCCCTGTGTTAAGCAAAGTGAGTTTACTTCATTTCAGGCTATGTTATTCAGTTTCATAGAACTAAACTCTTAGATGCAACCTGCAACCGCCTCCATCCATCGGCACATCCGCCTCAGATGCATGCTTAGCCGCATTGTTCATCCTGAAAGGGAGCCGTGAGGTACTGTCAGGTCAAGCCCAAGGTTCGTTCTACTGCTATAAAATTTTTGCCATTTACATGTCTTGGTAGGGTGTCTTCTTGCAACAATCTTCGTTTCTTCAGGAATGGTGGTGGTCAATTGGTGTATAGGCCATCTTGGTCCAGTTTAGAATTCACCTCTATTTTGAATCCCGTTTCCTTGTTAGCTGGGACCCCCTCCCTTATGAAGTAGACAATGATCGATCGAAGACTGAGAAGATAGAAGAAGATCTTTTAAGCATCGGTTGCGACATCGAATGCCACTTATCCAGGGAGCAAAGACTCTGGTTGTCTTTCGTATTTGAAGAAGTCAAACGCAGCCTAGAAAAAGGCTACGAAGTGGTCGAGGGTTGAGTGAGGGGAAGTGGTTACGTTGCGAATATTGAATTCCATATGCTATATATCCCTGCTTCTTTGAATCTGTTGCTGGGTAGGCCATGTAACAATGCCTTTGGATGCTCTTCCTTCTTCGTTATAACATAAGATCAAGATGCCAAGAGATGGGGGAATTCTTACTATCCATGGAGATGCTGATAGGGAGATTGCTTTTTTTGAGGGGAAGGATTACAATGCAGGATTTAATCTAACCGGGTTCTAGCTTGATAATGCTATAGAAAGGGTGCCCCTTTCTTTTAATCCTATGCAAATCATTACGTGGCTCATATAGAGATGGGACATTTTCCTAGATTAGGCTTGGGGAAGATAGAGAAAGGGGTCACCAAACTTTGTGAATCACAAGACAACATATAGGCCGAGTTATGTTCCAACTAAAGAAGACAAGGCAGCTGAGGTAGATGGGCGAAAGAGAGAAGAGGGTTTCGCCACATATCCCAAAACTCTCATTAAAAGGCTTAAATGGGTTTCTCATTATCAGTTCGAGGTGGGTTAGTTATCAGGATATCCTGAGTAGTTTATCCCCATTAACTAAGCATTTCAGATATCATCCCTTTCTTCAATCTAGTTTATTTAACGAGGCTATTCCCCGAAAATGCCATTCCTTTTTTGTTAGGAGTCACAATCTTCCTTATTTGATCATTTCCTGCATAAAGACAAAGCTGGGCAGTAGCTTTACCCGTTGTCAGAATTAAATGTAGCCTTTTATTTAATAAGGCAAGGCCCTTAGCGATAGGGGAAAGAAGAGAGGGAATGCGGGCTTCTTTCACTCACTTGAGTTTTGTTTTGGAGAGAGCATTGTGGAGCAGCAAAAGGCATAAGGGTAGTTGGAATGGAATATCGTATGTAGTGTTGTGTCCAATCTGATGCTCTTTCGAACAAGCGAAGAACGAGTGACCACAAGCTCCGCTTACGCGCTTGACATACAGTTAGCTTAAAACATGTTCATCATGTGGTCGAGCGAAGTGCACCTCTGTGAAGCAGCCTAGCATGAATTTAGATAGGAGCAGAATGGATGACTTAAACTGAAATAAGTTCTCTGGATTGATATATCGTACGATGTAATTGAGATCTTTATCTAGATCTGGTGCTTCACAGAATTCAAGACCTAACGATGTTCAGTTTGTCACATGAACTGAACGGTAATAGTCTATTACCCCTCTCACTTCGTTCGAGATGAATAACATCTACCCTCTCACGGCCAAAGGCTCCGTAACACGTTGGAGAGCTTTTAGATCCCACCCTAAGATGCCCATTCCCGTAGAGTTCCGAAGTGATTCTCATTCTCACCGCAGCCTTCTTAAGCCGAAAGAAAGCCGGGCAAAAATCTCATGGTAGTACGAAGGGGTAGTAGAATTGTATCTGGGAGTGGTTCTTCGGATCGATCACAGACTATCGGCCCCATCCTTTGGCTTCCACTCCAGTTGACCTCTCTTGTTTCCATCCTACCGTGAGAAGGTAGAGAGCAAAACCAACCCAGCAAACAACTATTACTATGCCCCTATTTGTAAAGCATGTACTTCTTGCAAAGCTTGTTGAGCTTCTTCATGTGATAGACATCGCAAAAGTAGTCTGTTGAATGATCGCCGATCAAGGGCATTGTAATACTATACTATTTTTGAACCCTGATGGGTTTCGCAGTCGACCATTTTATAGCCCTATTCCTGAATATACACAGAATAGGGCTTCGATGAGCCCTAGATGTAAAGGGGTTCTTGAACCTTTCTAAGCAATTAGAAGAGCGCGGAATTGGACCTCCCTCAAATAGATGGATCTGGGATTGATTGTGGAACCGAGCATAGAGAACCAGGGGCAGGCAAGAAAATAGGCTAGGTGGAGTATTTGCTCTGGAGCAGGTTCTTCGATTGGATCAATGCATGTGTGAACCCTAAAAAAATTCCAAAGATCTAGTCTAGAAAAAACCCGAATTTTGTTGGGTTAGCTTTTTGGTAGGAAAGGCGGTCACGGGAAGAAATGCCCTACCAAAGAATAGATTAGGCTACTAATGTCAACAATCTCTTTCTTCATATACGAGATTGTCTGCTATTCTATCCTAAACTATAGATATGAAAGAAAAAAGAAAGATAGATATTCCCATGGTAGGAATTGTGCAGCTGCACTAAGGAAGAGAGCTAGGGATTTTATAAAGGTAATAGGACAGTGTTCCAAACCTGCCTTAGTCTCAAATAGGGCACAAGCTAGGGACACTACTATATGTATGAGACTTCATCCTTATTACATTACAAGCGATAACTTAATTCCAAAAATGCTCCTCTAATCCCGAGCATGGTAAATAAGGCCGTGGGAAATATTTTTCTTCTGGCCTTTAAGTGATAGAAGGGAGTAACTCTTGCATTCTTTCTCTTTGGTAGGTCAGTCTCACTCTCTCTTGTCGGTAAGTATATCTGTTATGGTATTGCTATCGTGTCGTTCCAGTAGTGTTTGTTAATTTGTATTTTTAGGGGGGGATGGATGAAAAGAGGTAAATAAAGACCTTAGCCAAAAGCAAGGGATTCCCGGGGCCCGAACGAGAGCAGAGGCAGCAGGGCATGTATTCTCAAAAAGAAAGAAACGAAAACAGGCAGGGAGGTAAGAGAGAGTATAACTAGGTTATACCAAGACAATAGAGGTTAGATAGCTCTTACCGGAGGAATAGGGTTCAGGTCACCCATCCCCTTGACCCAGACACGAACTAATCCTTCTCTCTCTCTCGAATGTATGCCCGATTTTTGTCGAATCTTTTTCATCACCTTCAAAAACAAACAAGAATTCCGTCTTGACATGATAAAAAGTGATGCCCACCGCAGAGCATAGTCCTCCCTGTAGCCTTGAGGTAGACTATTTCTCGAGTCTCATCTTATCCCCAAAGACTTTTTGCAAAAGCAGTAAGTAGCGAGATAGATGACTAAAAGCTGATGATCTTTGCCTCTTACTAGTAAAGGGAAAAGCCCTATATATCTTATTAGTCAACCCTAAAGGCATTTTACTAATATAATAGAAGGTAAGACCGGCTTTCGCATAGTAGTTGCGTCCTTGCTTCTTGCCCGTAGAGAGTTAGGAAATTTTGTGAGCACCTTCGCCTAGCGGAAACCTTCGCTTTTTGACCGTAATCCCGTGCTTTGCCAACGCATTCTATGGATTCCACCATGAACCGGGGAGCAGGCGAAGACATGCAACTTCCATTTTCAAGGTACACAATCACGTGCTATGCAGGATTTTAAGAATGAAAAAAATCTTATCTTAAGAATTGATAGCCCTCCGCTTGCCTTTTCAGATACAAGTGAGTGAGTGCTTTTTCTTCTATAAATGAATGACCTCTCCATTTATTTTCAAGCTTGCTCTTCAAACCGGCCTATCGCTCTCCTCTATGAAAAGGTTCTTCCGTAATCACTCTCAATAAGACACCCATTCCCCTTTCAAATGAAAAGAGAACTAGACTTTTATCTTCATCATTGAAATCCGCCATTCAATAGCAGTGCGATTCTCTCAAAAAGCTCAATCCTCTAAGGCTGAAATGAATAGATCAGGAATTCGACCTGGGATCTGCCCATTTAGATCCTTGCCTATTAAATAGTTGCACCCCCGGATACATATCTGGGGGTAACCTTATGATCCTTCTGTGTGGAAGGGAAGGAAGAAAGAAGGTGAACACGAAAACTAAAAAGTGATTCATGGGGACCCCCAAAAAAGGGGATAGAGAGCGCGGAACGGGCTTTCCAAGCATAAAATAATCCCTAGCTATACATTCCATTGCAATAGATAGAAAGTAGTTTTTTCGTTGTTGTTAAACCCAGGCACATTTCCGTTCCCAGTAATATCCATGAAAAGACTACCATGATTTATGAATGAACTGAGGGAGAGTCGAGGCATGAAAAAACTTATCTATGATCTTCTTATTTCCAAGTATGTATCATTCGCTGCCTTATCCGCCATTTCTGCGGCCGCCAAAAGCCTACCCTCTCTCAAATATTGAGTGGGCTGACCCAGGAAGAGATCCGGACGAACCTTCCAACAAACAGAATAAGAATTGACCATAAGGCCATCTCGGGCATGGGAAAGAAAGGCGGCGGACAACCAACTTAACTGGAGAGCCTAAACGACATTGTGGATGAGTCCACCGGTCGATAAACAACTTTTATCTACAGGTTATTTCATTATGGATCGGTCGAATGGTCACGATTGATTGCTCACACATAATTAGGTTAGGAAAGCTTGGGTAGGTGATCTGAATCACTATTGATATGATGCGGGGCTGATTTGCTAACCGTAACGAACTTGACTCAGCCCCTGAAAAAAGGGCGATAAGACCTTTAACCTGGGCTGGGAGGGATTGGGGTCGCTTCTCTTTAGGATTTTAGTCCGTAACAAGGCTTGAAGACCTCCGGCTAGATTTGAAATGGATCAGGTAGGGCAACTATTTACGACGATGGTGGGATTCGTTGTTTTCTCTATTTTCTTCAATGGTAGGAAATACGCATCAGCAGGGGTATATGGGAGGAAACTAGTCTGCAGTAATTCAAATGGGTCCTTTGGATAACTAAGTAAAATCTTGACTCACACATACCGCGGTGTAATGTTGTCAACTCACATAGTCGCACCTACCAGCAACAAGATGACTACTCCCTTCACGCAACTAAACGACGCTATTTAATGCTTGGGTTTGCCCAATACAAGAACTACAGCCCAACCTAGCTTAAGGATAAAGCCGTGGACTATACCCCCGTGAAAACCCTCTATTTGAATAACATACTCCATTTTGATCTTCCCCAAACCTTCCTATCAAAGACTAGAAATACCTACTTGATGAGTTTCATTATGAGTGAGTTCGTAGGTGCCTTTATGTCGAGTGTAGCGAAGGGATTCTCCGAAGAGAAGCTTTAGCCCTTGAACCTGAAATGACTTTTATGAGCTGTCTCAGTAGTGACCGACATTATTTTATTAACTGTATGATTAGTGGCTTAGTTGTTAGTTGTCTAAAAGCTACGGTAAATAAAATCCATTTTGAAAATAAACCACTAATCCGCCTTAGGAACTCTTTTCAGTCCGTGTAAGGCGGAGGGATTGAAGGGACCTGTAGGAGGCTAAAAAATCATAGTGCGCTAGAGCTAGTGAGTTAGCGCAATAACTTAGTGTCTTGTTTTCTTTGCTGCTTTTTTTTACATAAGGTCTGCAGGAAAGCGGTTTCTAAGGCTTGTAGCTTGCTTCTGTCCTTAGTCAATTTTGGACTGAAGCTGTTTGACTGCCGTATCATTTTTTAACCGAATACCTTCCTCTGTCATCTCTGGTCTGTCTCTTTTTGAGAGAAGATTTTCTACCCCGCCTGCCTATGAAAAACTTCAAGTCTATCGGGAAAGGATGTGGTGGTAATCCCTGCAGCTTTGTCTAGAACCGGGCATCCTGCTGTGTAGGAAGACTCACCCTAGCCACTATAGCGACCCCACCCCCAACTCTAGCTAAGAAGCACCCTCCACCCACTTCTATTTTTCCGTGTGCCCAAAAGCCCGCCCGCCCGGTTTTTGAGACCATTTCTGATTCCCTCACCCAATATCATGAGAAGCAAGCCCAGCAGGCCCTGCAAACAGATAGGACAAAGGCTTTCTCTTTCCTTCCGCTCTTCCCGAAGTGAGCGAATTGCATGTAGAGATCCGTAGGGGCTTATAGTTTAATTGGTTTAAATGTACATCTCATAACTGTGATATTGTAGGTTCGAACCCTACTAAGCCTACCAGCTCCCCTTCTCTTATCCTGATACAAGGCAGTCGAAGTACCCACCACCCTGCGGATCTCAATCTAGCGATAGCATCTGGAACCACACTGCTGCCGCAGCCCTTCGGGCATGCCTCCGATTCTTATCACTCACCTACGCTCTAGCAGAATGCCCCCTTTGGGCAATACGGTGTAATACGCAAACCAGTTGAGCCAAGGCTCTTCGATCGCTATATTCTTGCGATAGAGAAGGTGTGGTTCATCATCTAAAAGAGAGTAGATGCGAAGGTTCGGATCGAAGATCTTCACGAGACAGCCTTGGGGCACCATAGCATGTCGGGAATAAAGGGGACATAGTAAACGTAACCACTCTCTTCGTTGGGGGCTGTGACTCCCCTATCCTTTCATTTTTTTGATTCCCGGGTCTTTTTTATTATCACTGTTGGAATATTTTTGTTGATGACTTGGTCAGGGCGGTTCATAATTTCTTTGCTGATGGCGCTGTTAAGCCCTAAGTCTAAAGACCTTCCAATTTTCACCAATTCCGACCTACCTTTATTTATGGGATATTTGAATGAGAGCTTTGTAACGTTTTCTATAAGATTTTGTCTAGCTCGAAGAATTAGTTTGATTCACCCTATAAAAATAGTTAAGGAAAAAGGGACGCTTTTGTTGAAGGACTCACTATTGTAGAGAAGATCTCCTTGGCTCATGAGGTGGCTTTAAGTGATAGGGGATTTTAACCTATAGACAACATCGGAGGGAGGGGGGTCAAAAGAAAGTTAGAATATGGCAAAAGCATCTTTTTGGATCGAATGGGCTTTTGTGATAAATGGCGGAATTGGATACATGGATGTTTATGTAATGAACACTTTGGAGTGCTTGTGGATGGTGTGCCACATGGGTACTTTCCAGCTTCTCGAGGGCTGCGAAAAGCGTTCCAAACCTAGCTTGTTGATTTTAGCTGAAGAAGTGCTAAGTCGGGACTTGGTATCATTAAAAATGATAGCATCTAACCCTGCTTCAAGATCGTGGCCAACACTCTCCTACTTTCTCTTTGATAACGATGTTCTAATATTATATAATTGCCATAAACGAAATCTGAGGAAGCAGAAAAGCTTTCTGGAAAGAAGTAAGAAACTGATTGTAATGTTGTAATGGACAAAAGGTAAATTTTGATAAGAGCCAGTGCTTCCTCTCGAACAGAGCTCCACGCAGAAATTCAAGATCATTAAAGAGGAATAAAAAATGGTAGTTTTCCTATCAAGTACCTGGATGTTTTCTTGTCCCTCGAGAGAATAAAGGGAGAACCTTCCACTACTGGAGAAAATGAAAAAGAGAATCTCAGATTGTGAAAGAAAATTGTTGTCCTCTGGAGGTCGACTAAGGCTTATTAAACATGTTCTAGTCTTCCCATGCACATGTGAATGTTTTTTCCTGAATTAGTCGGCCCGCAATTCGGCTACTAATAATGGGATAAGACCTTACTACTATATAGGATATGTTACCCTCTCTTTCGGGATTAGACCCATCCCTAAATGTAGTGGTCAATCAGCGGGACGTTCAAAGAAGCTATGCACCTTCACTGCATATTAATGAAAGAAAGTCCTTTCATCCTAATCGCATCTACTAAAAGGGGCCCGGGCGTAGCACGTTCTTTTTTGGGACACATAGGCTACAATAGACGCATGAAAAAAGACTTTTCGAAGCGTGGAATCCCAGAATGGAATTAGGTCTAGTAAGGAGACTTTTTGGATAATTTAGGATAATTTACTTCCACGAATAGACTATTAGGCTAAGAAGAATAGGTTGGGATTGAGCTTACGTTTGAAAGAGTGGTTTTGTTCTGTCAATACAGCTTATCGAGTTATCAAGCTGAACTGCCTTCTGTAAGGAGCTTGAATTGCTCGTTTACTCTAAGTCTTATTACCGACACGATGGATTGCTATTTGAAAACACATTCAATACAAAAAGAGCTCCTTCCGGCTAATGGTTAACATTAGCGTGAATATCTTTTCAAGAAAATGATGTGAGGACCCGCGGTGAAGAAATAAAGAGATCCTTCAATATCGAATCTCAGTTGAAAAACTAATAGGAAAATTCCTGGATCACCCGTGGAGAAGAACCAAAACAGAATGGTTCTGCCTACTAAAAACTAAGAGGGGATGCTTTCTACTACTAAAATCCCGGTTTTTGCAACAACTGTGTTCTTCTATGCAAGAAGAAGACTTAGAAAGAACAAAGAAGTTTGGATCCGAAAAAGTATGCTTAGGTAGTTCATTCACTGAGCACAACAAAATGAAGAGGGATTTGTATCATTTCAAGAAGTCCTATAGTTTACAACTCTTCTTTATATAGTAATTCGACCTATTGCTCCGCATCCCCCCATTAGTTTACTAAAAAGATCAAAATAAAAAGGATCGAACTACCTACTCATTATTCAAAGGTTAATCATAGAACACCAAAAACTGTGGTATCTTATGGACCTAACATAGGTCACATACCTCACAACATAAGATTGAAAGATCCAAACCTTTTTATTCGGAGAAAAAAGGGACGTGGCCAAAAAATATAAAGATCGGCGTAGTCGCTCATAGGGACATATCTATCCGGAGAGAGGATTGTTACACCCTATATTTTCGTACGTAAAAATATGTCGTAAGCAAACTAATGTAGGACCAAAAATGAGATAATATTTAAAAGTATATAAAGTAAGTTAATCATGTTACCTCTGAGGTTACAAATATTGAAGATCATGAACAACAAGTACAAAGAGGGTTGGACAGTTCAGAAGCTAAAGCAATTAAATAAAATAATGTTTCGTCGAAAGTCGACAAGTTGGGAATGTTATAACATGTACCTTTGGGGTGAGACTAGGGTGATTAACATGATAAGGAGATTATGTTATGATTTATATTAGTCGTATGACATCCGTGTGTTATGTTTTAATGTCAAGCGAGTTGTGGAACAAAAGTCGATGAAAGTCATCACAAGTTACACTCATAAGTTTTACTGAAATTTTGGATCGAATGTAACTGCGATTTTCTCCCAATATAATTAGAGTTATAGGGTGTTCCACCCATTAAATTAAATATCTATGAGTCTATTTTCCAACACATTAAACCGTTTGTCAATACGACATTGGAGTAGAAAGATATGGGCATTTGTGCGATACTGCGCAAGCTGCTAGGTGACAAGTAGGTGTGTCACCTACTTGCTTAAATGAAAGCCCAAAAATGGGCTATTTCGGGTCGTCCAAAGAGGCCTTTTAAGGGCCTATTTTCTTCATATATTAGACTTAAAATAGAGCATAATAACCAGACATAAGCTCTACAAAGAATCCTCCCAAAAATTTCCCACAAACCCTAATTGATTTTCTCTCCCTTTCAAGCTCCAATTGGAGGTAAAACCTAGAGTTTGAAGAACCAAGATAAGAGCTGAGTTATCCAACAAATAAGGTGAGTTTACTTCTCTCTTTCATCCAATTTTTCTTCTGTAAATTCATGGTAAGTCGTTCTATACTTGTAAGAACTCACGGGACGGTGATCGGAAGCCGTGAGTTCGAGTTATTCACTTGTAGCGGACTGTTTTGTGGACTGTTTTGTGTTGCTGTTGGGCTGCGTGTTTTACTACTATTTTGTGGAGTTTTGGAGGAGGAAGGGGGTTTATAAACACCATATAAATGTAGGGTGGTTGGCTGGTCGTTCATCATAACATTTTTGGGTCGTTTGACACTACTACGGTGGTCGTTTTGTGTACGAAGAGATTGGGGTGTGTTGGGCTGTTTTGTAGTATTTGATGGTGTATATAGGGCTGGAAAATGATGTATATATGTTGTTATTGTTCTGTTCTTGTATTGTTGGTGTTATCTTGAATTTGGAGGAAGTAAGGATTATAGGGGAGATGCTGCCCGTTTTAATACAAAATAAGTTTGTCGTTCGTTGTGCGATAGTTGTACCTTTCATAACTTAACGATAGTATTATTATTGTTCTTGTAGATTAAGGTGCAAAGAGGTGAGTTCAACTTGGTGATTGGAAAGATTGTGATAAGGTATGTTAAGGCTAAGCCTTCCTTCATTTTGGCATGATCTCGTAGCTACATGTGTTAGTAATGAGACAAAAAGAGAAGTTCATATTCATGAATTTATTCACACTATTCTAGTCTCATAAGTTACAATATTATTCCTTATCGAGATTCTATATTCAATTTAGTATTGTCTTCTTCCAGTCAAGAGAGCAGCAAGCCTATATATACAGTATTACAGTATTTTCATTACCATCGAGCTATAATCGATGGGCAGGCCCCTATTGGGCAACCTCTGATCAGATGAAAAGTTATATACCGAGCCTACTGTGGCCGAGCGCCTATGAGTGAGCCCAGCATGGTCGAGATACATAGCCTAGTATGGCCCAGCGCCTATGAGCGAGCCTACTACGGCAGAGCAGTTATATATACCGAGCCTTATAACGCCGTACAATTATTTTACTTACTGTATTGAAGGAGTTGAGTCAGTATCAACAGGTAAGTATATCTCCAGATCATCTCTGACTCCTAATTATTTTCAGTTATTATATTATCAGTTCAGTTTCAACTTTTAGTTATGTTATCGCCTTATATACTCGGTACATTATTTCGTACTGACGTCCCTTTTTCAGGGACGCTGCATTTCATGCATGCAGGTTCAGATAGACAGACGAGTAGACCTCCTCAGTAGGTATTTCCAGAGTTTAGCCTGATCGGTAAGCTCCACATCCTTCGGAGTTATCGGGTCTAAGTTTTTGTGTGCATCTTATGTATGTAATTATATATATAATATGGGTAGGTCGGGGCCCTGTTCCGATCACAATATATCTATCAGTAGAGGCTTGTAGACATATCCTGTTGGTTAGTGCAGTATGTTGGGTTTGTAGGCCTGGTATGTATAATTTGGTGGTTTGTCAGCTGTAGTAGCTATGACGGCCTTTTCAGCCTAGCTTTATATTGATGTTTAGTTAGCGCTAGTTTCCATTCAGTTTTATATTTTGCTTCGCAAATTGTCTTGCAAGGTGGCCCCATGGCCAAAGTATGACATTATGTGTTCAGAGTCCCTTAGTCGCAATTTGGTACGCCAGGTTAGGTGAGGCACCGGGTGCTTGTCTCGCTCCTAGGTTCGGGGCATGATAAACTTGGTATCAGAGCAGTTCTGTCCTAGGAAGTCTACAAGCCGTGTCTAGTAGGGTCTTGTTTATAGATGTGTTGTGCACCACATTATATAAGCAGGGAACTACAGGGCATTTAGGAGTTGGTTACCCTTCTTTGAAATCTAAATCGTGCCATAGAACTGAGTTATAGGAAATTTGAATTAAACTTATGTATTGGTGTTTGCATGCACAGATGACGGTGACTAGGAAGACTACGGCTAGCCAGAGGAGAGATACAGCAGTAAGTGAGGGGACCAGCAGGGTACCCCCAGTAGATGTGGCCCAGTCTGAGGCTCAAGGCGAGACCCCTACTCAGCCATTACCGGCTCCTCCACTAACTACGGAGATTCCTAGGGAAATCGCACATCCAGTTCCCCCTCCACTTCCATCAGATCAGGACTTGAGGAGTGCGGTGCATTTGTTGACACAGTTGGTAGCTACCCAACAACAGTCTAGGGCATCAGCTAGTGCAGGAACTTCTGAGGGGTCTGGGAGTTCAAGGGTCCGAGAGTTTATTGCTTTGAGTCCCCCAGAGTTCACGGGGACAGATCAGAAGGAGGACCCGCAGGATTTCATAGATCAGCTTCACAGGATCTTTCGTGTTATGCATGCCACGGAGAAAGAGGCAGTTGAGCTAGTAGCTTTTCGACTCCGAGATATAGCCATCCTTTGGTACGAGGGATGGGAGAGGTCCAGGGGACGTGATGCACCTCCAGCTATTTGGGAGAATTTTTCAGATGCCTTCCTTGACCAGTACTTACCGCGGGAGATCCGACAGGCTCGAGTCGATCAGTTTCTAGCCCTCAAGCATGGTAATATGAGTGTTCGGGAGTATAGTCTCTGTTTTGACTCATTGGCCAGATATGCACCATCCATAGTTGCTACTATGCAGGACAGGATTCACAGGTTTATAGCAGGGTTAGCCCCAGAGTTAACCGAGGCATGTGCCACCGCTGCATTGTAGGATAGTATGGATATCTCCTGGATTCAGGCATTCGCCCAGAATATAGAAAGGGGTAGGCGTCGGCAGCAGGGTACAGAGAGGGCTGAGCAAGGGCAACGTAAGAGGATGAGATTTCCCAGGTCTCAGGAGCAATATCAGGGTAGTTATAGGACCCAGTACTTCGGACGGCCACCTAGGCCTCTGCTACCTCAGTTACAGGGTTACAGGTATGACCGTTATACTAAGTCAGGACCAGGTGAGAGCTCACGGGCGTCGGGTTTGCAGCGACAGCGAGGATCTGCGCAGACATGGTCATTTCCTCCACGGTGTGACATCTGTGGTAGAGGACACTTGGGCCAATGCCGAGCAAGTTCTGATGCTTGTTATACATATGGGCGTCCAGGGCATATGATGCGAGATTGCCTAAATAGATATTCGGGGGGAAAGGCTCAACCAGCGAGTTCAGCAACAGGATCATCTATGTCAGTGCATCCTTCAGGGCGCGAGTCTCAGTCTTCAGCTTGTAGAGGTCGGGGCAGAGGTAGAGGTTCCAGTTCAAGTGGTAATCAGAACCGTATCTATGCTTTAGCGGGTCGACAGGACCAGGAGTCTTCACCAGACGTTGTGACAAGTATATTAACCATTTGCTCTCACGATGCTTATGCTTTGATAGACCCAGGATCTACTTTATCGTATATTACCCCATTTGTCGCGAGGAATTTTGGTATAGTGCCTGAAATACTAAGTGATCCTTTTGCAGTATCTACACCGGTCGGAGAATCGATTATTGCTAGACGGGTTTACCGAGGTTGTACGGTGACAATTTGTAGTCGTCAGACCTCAGCTGACCTAGTTGAGCTAGAGATGATGGATTTTGATGCTATCATGGGCATGGACTGGTTGGCAGCTTGCTATGCCACAGTTGATTGCCGAGCAAAGGCAGCCAGATTTCATTTTCCGGGTGAGCCAGTCCTTGAATGGGTAGGTAATACACCAACACCCAGAGGTAGGTTTATTTCCTATCTGAAGGCGAGGAAAATGATCGCAAAAGGGTGCATTTATCATATTGTGCGAGTTAGAGATGCAGATGCTGAGATACCTACACTTCAGTCTATTCCCGTAGTCAAAGAGTATGCAGATGTGTTTCCAGATGAGCTTCCAGGTATTCCTCCAGAGCGAGAGATTGATTTTAGCATCGATTTGCTTCCAGGAACTCAACCAATATCCGTCCCTCTGTATAGAATGGCACCTGGCGAATTGAAGGAGTTGAAGGAGCAGTTAAAAGATTTGCTGGAGAAAGGTTACATCAGGCCCAGTACCTCACCTTGGGGTGCACCGGTACTATTTGTGCGGAAGAAAGACGGCTCGCTGAGGATGTGTATCGATTATAGGCAGCTGAACAAGGTAACTATTAAGAATAAGTATCCACTTCCAAGGATCGATGACTTGTTTGATCAGTTGCAGGGGGCTAGATGCTTTTCAAAGATAGATTTGAGGTCGGGGTACCACCAGGTCAGAGTTCGGGAAAAAGATATTCCAAAGACAGCCTTCAGGACCCGATATGGCCACTTCGAGTTCCTTGTCATGTCCTTCGGGTTGACTAATGCACCCCGCCATATTTATGGACTTGATGAATAGCCTATTCCGGCCATTTTTAGATCTATTCGTGATAGTATTTATTGATGATATTCTGGTTTATTCCCGTTCAGAGGATGAGCATGCGGACCACCTGCGAGCGGTACTCCAAACCCTCCGTGATCGTAAGTTGTATGCTAAGTTTTCTAAATGTGAGTTTTGGTTGAAGTCTGTAGCATTCTTGGAGCATATTGTATCAGATGAAGGGATAAAGGTAGACACTCAGAAGATTGAGGCCGTGAAATCTTGGCCTAGACCTACCACTCCGATAGAGGTTCGTAGCTTTCTAGGCTTAGCAGGATACTATCGGAGGTTCGTAGAGGGTTTTTCTTCCCTTTCGGCACCATTGACGAAGTTGACACAGAAAGAAACTAAGTTTCAATGGACAGAGGCTTGCGAGCGGAGTTTCCAAGAGCTTAAGAACAGGTTGACCTCAGCTCCAGTTCTAACACTTCCAGAGGGTCTAGAGGGTTATGCCGTGTATTGTGATGCATCAGGTGTCGGGTTAGGATGTGTCCTGATGCAACATGGGAAGGTAATTGCGTATGCTTCAAGGCAGTTGAGGAAGCACGAGAGGAATTATCCGACCCACGACCTCGAGAGTTAGCTGCGGTTGTCCATGCACTTAAGATACGGCGGCATTATTTATATGGTGTTCATGTTGATGTATTTACTGATCATAAAAGCCTACAATATATCTTCAAGCAGAAAGAGTTGAATTTGCGACAGAGGCAATGGCTTGAGTTATTGAAAGATTACGATGTTAACATTCTCTACCATCCAGGGAAAGCTAATGTTGTAGCAGATGCCTTAAGTCGCCGATCTATGGGTAGCTTAGCACATGTAGAGCCCGAGAAAAGACAATTAGCTAGAGAGATTCATCAATTGGCTTCGTTGGGGGTTCGGTTAGTAGATTCTGAGGATGGTGGAGTTGTACTCCAAAACACTGCAAAATCATCCCTCATAGCTGAAGTCAAGGAAAGGCAGTACGAGGACCCAGAGTTGGTCGAGTTGAGAGAGCGAGTTCCGCAGCAGAAGAAGCCACTGTTAGAGCTAAAGGGAGATGGGGTTCTCAGATATAGGGGTCGTTTGTGTGTTCCAGATGTAGCAGGGCTACGAGACAGGATTATGTCAGAGGCACATTATTCATGGTATTCCATCCATCCTGGGTCGACGAAGATGTATCATGACATTAAGGATGTGTACTGGTGGAATGATATGAAGAAGAACATTACTGAGTTTGTCGCCCAATGTACTAGTTGCCAGCAAGTGAAGATAGAGCACCAGAAGCCTGGAGGGCTAATGCAGACTATAGAGATCCCGACATGGAAATGGGAGGCGATAAACATGGACTTTATCACGGGTTTACCTCGTTCTAATCGTAAGTTCGATTCCATATGGGTGATAGTCGATAGGCTCACAAAATCAGCTCACTTCCTACCGGTCAGATCTACATATACAGCAGAAGATTATGCCAAGTTATATATTAAGGAGATAGTGCGGCTACACGGAGTACCAGTTTCTATTATATCTGACCGTGGGGCTCAGTTTACAGCACATTTTTGGAGGTCATTTCAGAGAGGTCTAGGGACTCAGGTGAATCTCAGCACAGCTTTTCATCCACAGACTGATGGACAAGCCGAGCGCACAATTCAGATGCTCGAGGATATGTTACGAGTATGTGTGTTGGATTTTAAAAGAAGTTGGGATGAACATCTACCTCTTGTCGAGTTTGCATATAATAACAGTTACCACTCCAGTATTCAGATGGCTCCGTACAAGGCTTTGTATGGGCGTAAGTGCAGATCTCCTATAGGGTGGTTTGATGTTGGGGAATCTGGGTTATATGGGCCAGACCTGGTTCAACAGGCCATAGAGAAAGTAAAGCTTATCCGGGAGCGACTGTTGACAGCTCAGAGTCGTCAGAAGTCATATTCTGACGTGCGGCGACGAGACTTAGAGTTCAGGATTAATGACTGGGTATTCTTAAAGGTATCACCTATGAAGGGCGTGATGAGGTTTGGCAAGAAAGGCAAGCTTAGCCCACGGTATATTGGGCCTTATAGGATCATTCGGAGAGTGGGCCAAGTAGCTTATGAGTTAGAGTTGCCCTCAGAATTGGAGTCTGTCCATCCGGTTTTTCACGTATCTATGCTACGGAAGTGCATTGGCGATCCTACCCGAGTGGTGCCCATGGATGATGTACAGATTACAGAGGACTTGTCATACGAGGAAATTCCAGTTGCCATCCTAGACCGACAAATCCGCAATCTACGAAATAAGGAGGTAGCTTCCGTAAAGGTTTTATGGAGGAGCAAGAATGTAGAAGAGATGACGTGGGAATCGGAGGAAGAAATGAAGTCTAAATACCCCCACCTATTTCAAACTGAAGATATGGTTCGAGATGGGACGCTACAACATAGCTCTATGTAGGCTAGCAGGTCATCAGGTAAGCTTTTATTTTTCACTTTCAATATTTATGATTTACGGTCGGTGAGGCAAATTGCTGCTATTTATAAAGATTGGCCATATGTGGCATGCATAGTATATTTCTGGCTACGTGCAGGTTGGTTTTAACCTAGTGTACGAAGGATACTTTGGCAAAATTTTCCAAAGTCTCTAAGAGTAAACATTCGAGGACGAATGTTCCCAATGGGGGAGTGATGTTACACCCTATATTTTCGTACGTAAAAATGCGTCGTAAGCAAACTAATGTAGGACCAAAAATGAGATAATATTTAAAAGTATATAAAGTAAGTTAATCATGTTACCTCTGAAGTTACAAATATTGAAGATCATGAACAACAAGTACAAAGAGGGTTGGACAGTTCAGAAGCTAAAGCAATTAAATAAAATAATGTTTCGTCGAAAGTCGACAAGTTGGGAATGTTATAACATGTACCTTTGGGGTGAGACTAGGGTGATTAACATGATAAGGAGATTATGTTATGATTTATATTAGTCGTATGACATCCGTGTGTTATGTTTTAATGTCAAGCGAGTTGTGGAACAAAAGTCGATGAAAGTCATCACAAGTTACACTCATAAGTTTTACTGAAATTTTGGGTCAAATGTAACTGCGATTTTCTCCCAATATACTTAGAGTTATGGGGTGTTCCACCCATCAAATTAAAGATCTATGAGTCTATTTTCCAACGCATTAAACCGTTTGTCAATACGACATTGGAGTAGAAAGATATGGGCATTTGTGCGATACTGCGCAAGCTGCTAGGTGACAAGTAGGTGTGTCACCTACTTGCTTAAATGAAAGCCCAAAAATGGGCCATTTCGGGTCGTCCAAAGAGGCCTTTTAAGGGCCTATTTTCTTCATATATTAGACTTAAAATAGAAGCATAATAACCAGACATAAGCTCTGCAAAGAATCCTCCCAAAAATTTTCCACAAACCCTAATTGATTTTCTCTCCCTTTCAAGTTCCAATTGGAGGTAAAACCTAGAGTTTGAAGAACCAAGATAAGAGCTGAGTTATCCAACAAATAAGGTGAGTTTACTTCTCTCTTTCATCCAATTTTTATTCTGTAAATTCATGGTAAGTCGTTCTATACTTGTAAGAACTCACGGGACGGTGATCGGAAGCCGTGAGTTCGAGTTATTCACTTGTAGCGGACTGTTTTGTGGACTGTTTTGTGTTGCTGTTGGGCTGCGTGTTTTACTACTATTTTGTGGAGTTTTGGAGGAGGAAGGGGGTTTATAAACACCATATAAATTTAGGGTGGTTGGCTGGTCGTTCATCATAACATTTTCGGGTCGTTTGACACTACTACGGTGGTCGTTTTGTGTACGAAGAGATTGGGGTGTGTTGGGCTGTTTTGTAGTATTTGATGGTGTATATAGGGCTGGAAAATGATGTATATATGTTGTTATTGTTCTGTTCTTGTATTGTTGGTGTTATCTTGAATTTGGAGGAAGTAAGGATTATAGGGGAGATGCTGCCCATTTTAATACAAAATAAGTTTGTCGTTCGTTGTGCGATAGTTGTACCTTTCGTAACTTAACGATAGTATTATTATTGTTCTTGTAGATTAAGGTGCAAAGAGGTGAGTTCAACTTGGTGATTGGAAAGATTGTGATAAGGTATGTTAAGGCTAAGCCTTCCTTCATTTTGGCATGATCTCGTAGCTACATGTGTTAGTAATGAGACAAAAAGAGAAGTTCATATTCATGAATTTATTCACACTATTCTAGTCTCATAAGTTACAATATTATTCCTTATCGAGATTCTATATTCAATTTAGTATTGTCTTCTTCCAGTCAAGAGAGCAGCAAGCCTATATATACAGTATTACAGTATTTTTATTACCATCGAGCTATAATCGATGGGCAGGCCCCTATTGGGCAACCTCTGATCAGATGGAAAGTTATATACCGAGCCTACTGTGGCCGAGCGCCTATGAGCGAGCCCAGCATGGTCGAGATACATAGCCTAGTATGGCCGAGCGCCTATGAGCGAGCCTACTACGGCAGAGCAGTTATATATACCGAGCCTTATAAGGCCGTACAATTATTTTACTTACTGTATTGAAGGAGTTGAGTCAGTATCAACAGGTAAGTATATCTCCAGATCATCTCTGACTCCCAATTATTTTCAGTTATTATATTATCAGTTCAGTTTCAACTTTCAGTTATGTTATCGCCTTATATACTCGGTACATTATTTCGTACTGACGTCCCTTTTCCGGGGACGCTGCATTTCATGCATGCAGGTTCAGATAGACAGACGAGTAGACCTCCTCAGTAGGTGTTTCCAGAGTTTAGCTTGATCGGTAAGCTCCACATCCTTCGGAGTTATCGGGTCTAAGTTTTTGTGTGCATCTTATGTATGTAATTATATATATAATATGGGTAGGTCGGGGCCCTGTTCCGATCACAATATATCTATCAGTAGAGGCTTGTAGACATATCCTGTTGGTTAGTGCAGTATGTTGGGTTTGTAGGCCTTGTATGTATAATTTGGTGGTTTGTCAGCTGTAGTAGCTATGACGGCCTTTTCAGCCTAGCTTTATATTGATGTTTAGTTAGTGCTAGTTTCCATTCAGTTTTATATTTTGCTTCGCAAATTGTCTTGCAAGGTGGCCCCATGGCCAAAGTATGACATTATATGTTCAGAGTCCCTTAGTCGCAATTTGGTACACCAGGTTAGGTGAGGCACCGGGTGCTTGTCTCGCTCCTAGGTTCGGGGCGTGACAAGGATAGTTGTTACATCCCATATTTTCGTACGTAAAAGTACGCCATAAATAAATTGATGAAAGCTCGAAAATGAGATATTACATCCCGCATTTTAGTACGTTAAAGTTTTGTCGTAAGCTAATCGACGTAAATTCGGGAATGGGATTATTTTGAGATTATAAGAATTATGCTATTTAAAATAAATGATGAGTAAATTCGTGAATTTGAGATGATAAGCAAGTCGAAGAAAATGAATTTCGTCAAGGTTTGACATTTTGGGATAAAATACAGCCCGAGCTAAAATGCCCGATATTTATGGACTAGTACCATACAAGGTAAACCATGACCATGATACTAAGTTATATAATGTGTATTAAAACTAAGTAGTATTTCAAGTAAGTTGAGATAATTCTTAACTGTGTGGATAATTGGGGTAATTAATGATTTTTGGTGGAAAATTGGCTAATTAATTAAAATCTTTGGGATAAAGATTAACGTGGCAGCTTTTTCCTTAAACACCTTGTGACTCTTACATTTACTAAATAGGTGGCATGAATCCAAAATGTGTCTTGGATAAGGGATAGTTACGGTGGCAGTATTTAAATCAAGGAAATATAAGAGTTATTTCCTTTCGTTTGATTCACTTTTTGGAGGATAACATTTCAATCTCTCAAGAAAGAAATCCAACAAAGCTTAAACGTTATTTTCTTATTTCTTAAGAGAAGTTTCAGCCAAGCATAGAAACGTTACTATTCAAAATCACTTTCTAATCCAAGAAACATTAGCAACGTTAATTCCATTTCCAAATAGCAACGTTGTTGCAAAAGTTTTAAGGAAAGGTTTCGGCCAACTTTTCTTTGCATAAGCAACATGATTGCTTCAAGCTTTTCATACGACTTGTTCCGTATTTTATCGCAATAAACGTGTGTTAGTGGAATTGTCAAGAGAATCGGCTCAGGTATGTTAAGGCTAGTCCCTTCCTTCATTTTGGTATGATCTCGTAATTACACGAGATTGATAACGAGGCATAAAGAGAAATTCATATTTCGGAATTTACGTATATTTTTCTAGTCTTGTAAGTAACAATATTCTTCTTATTGGGACTTCATATTCAATTGAGTATTTCCTTTTTCTAGTCAAGAGAGCAGAGAGTCTATATATACAGTATTACAGTATTTTCATTACCATCGAGCTATAATCGATGGGCAGGCCACTATTGAGCAACCTCTAATCAGATGGTAAGTTATATACCGAGCCTACTGTGGCCGAGCGCCTATGAGCGAGCCCAGTTAGCCGAGATACAGAGCCTAGTATGGCCGAGCGCCTATGAGAGAGCTTACTACGGCAGAGCAGTTATATATATACCGAGTCTTATAAGGCCGGACATCTATTTTACTTACTATATTGAGAGAGTTGAGTCAGTATCAGCAAGTAAGCATATCTTCAGATTATCATTGACTTCCAGTTGCTTTCAGTTATTATATTATCAGTTCAGTTTCAGCTTTCAGTATAGTGCCTTACATACTCGGTACATTATTTCGTACTGACGTCCCTTTTCTTGGGGCGCTGCATTTCATGCGTGCAGGTTCAGACAGACAGACGGGTATACCTCCTCATTAAGTGTTGCTCGAGTTCTGCTTGATCGGTAAGCTCCATGCCTTTAGGAGTTGCCGGGTCTAGAGCTTTATGTACATATTGTGTATAAATGTATATATGTTATGAGTAGGTCAGGAAGCTGTTCTGATCACAATATATCCACCAGTAGAGGCTTGTAGACATATCCTGTCAGTTAGTGCAGCATGTTGGGCTTGTAGGCCTTGTATGTATATTTGGTTGGTTTGTCAGCTGTAGTAATTATGACGACCTTGTCGGCCCAGTTTTATATTGATATTTATTCAGCATTCGCAGTTGTCTTGCAATGTGGCCCATGTCCAAAGTATGACATCATATGTTCAGAGTCCCTTAGTCACAAGTTGGTACGCAAGGATAGGTGAGGCACCGAGTGCCGGTCTCGCCCCCTGGTTCGGGGCGTGACAAAGTGGTATCAGAGCAGTTCTGTCCTAGGGAGTCTACAAGTCGTGTCTAGTAGAGTCTTGTTTATGGGTGTGTCGTGCACCGCACTTATAAGCAAGAGGCTACAGGGCATTTAAGACTATCACTCTTTTTTCTTACTCTAGATCGTGTGGTAGAGCTCCGTTGTAAGAACTCAATTTCCTAAACTCTTTCTTAGTCATTATACGACGATACCTACATCCAGAAAGATAGTTCGTAGAGATATAGCTGTGGAAGAGTTGAGTTAGAGAAACTCAAGTTTGCATTATTCCTATGATGGATAAATGTGAGGTCTTCAGCAGAACATTTGTGTACCTTACGTGTAAGCTTCTTGATAAGAAGCCTTAAGGCAAGAATATCTATCCACCTCTATGGTGAAAGGCAATGAGAGGTTCAGAAGATAGATACAAGCTTCAACAAGTAAAGGGAGCAAGATGAGAAGGGTACGAGGTACCCATTTAATGAAGATTACCGGTATTTTCAACTCCGGCAGAAAGGTATAAGCATTGCGACTTACCTTCAACAGTAACAGACGTATGTAGAATTGGCCACACCCATCTCAGTTATACCTTATTGGGGGCTAACATGTGTAGTTTAAGAAAAGGACATGATATTAGGATCCGACTGGGGTTAGAGTAACCCAAAATGGTAAATGGATTGTTTGTGTTAGTTGGCATTTCATAAGGATATTACAAAGGTGCTAATAGATCTCCTTGTGAGGCACCCAGACAGTGCACTCTAGAATATTACAATTAGATTTGAATAATGCATGGAAGGGATAAATATTACCTTAGTGTGGCCCGCGTCCCTAGTAGAGCGAGAACGTTAAGCAACCCCAAGAGCCACTGGATGGAGCAAGGGGAGCTAAAAGCAAAAGAATGTCTTGTTCGAGTTTTCAAAATAAAGTGATAGACATGAATGTTAGCGCAAAACAAGAAAAGAGTTAATGCAGTATTATGAGTAAGATATGATACATGGATGACAACGGTGGATCAAAAAGATGGCAGTATTAAAAAGTCTATAGTCAATTGAAGGAAAAGACAAGAGGTGTCAGGCCTTGAGACAACAAAAGAGTATAGGCCATAAAGTCATATCCTCATTTCAAGAAATAAATTCGTAACTCCAACGCGACTACCGGAAGGAAAAGTTATACTCCAGAACAATAGAAATCGGTATGGGCTGGTGAACAAGATAGTCTAAACATGAATTAGGGACTGAGTGATTGGATAATAGTCAGCATCAAGAGAATTTCAGATTTTGTTCCGGCGATAATAGAGTGGACAACAGAAGAAGATTCATGAGAAATTTAGACAATGGCCATTCAGGAAGACGCTTCCCTAAAGCAAGCAAGGTGAGTAAAGTTAAGCTTAAGGGACTGGATGTGCTAGTTACACTAAGTGTCACCCTCGCGACTAAGGAATTTCGTTATCCTTGGTACTGAATGATTACCGTGAGGCAAGTAAGGATCATCGATGATGTGAAAAGATGCCAAAGATGAGAGGGTAAAACATCTATATGTAGATCATCGTAGCACTAAATCTTAGTGCTCCCCTAAAGGGGGAATATGGTGTAATGTGGCATTAGGTCAGAATTAAGTGGTTCTAGTAATTATGAAAATGGTAAAGGAAGAATGTGATAATAATGAGAAAGGGATAAGATTGCACTTATTCAAGTCATGCAGATACGCTACAATTCCAGAACATTATGCAAACACGACGTCAAGGAGAGGAGGTAAGGGTTCCTGCCTGAGATATTATTAATAGATAAGGAGTCAGTGCGAAACGTAAGATAAGATAAAAGGAAATGACCCATGAAAGATTACGCAGAATATTGATATGTGAATGAGCCAATGAGTAGTTAGCAGTTGATTCAGGAAGAACCTAGTTATGGATAGACAAGAGGATACATACAAATCAATATATCGTGCAAGATAAACGGAGTGAACCAAACATGGGGAATTCAGTCTCGCAGATATGACCTCAGAACCCTTGAGAAATATTCAGATAGAAGTTGGGGTAGTTAATGGTGGCGTATAAGTGTTACAGAAATAAAAGAGGATACCACTGGAAACAGTCAAAAAAAAATTTAGTTCAAAAGCAACCCTACAAGAACAAGGACGTGGAGATAACTAACTACGGATAATTGTAGGCGAGAAAGGATTCAAGATCATATGGGTTGTATGGACTTCCAATATGTGTGGGCACTAAGATAAACTGAGTATTCATGCAAAAAGTAGCAGAAAGACCAGGAAAGGTAATAACTTACGTTTAAAGAAAGTTGAGAAGGAATGAAAGGACTTATTTGATCAATGATGAGTAAATTCGTGAATTTGAGATGATAAGCAAGTCGAAGAAAATGAATTTCGTCGAGGTTTGACATTTTGGGATAAAATACGGCCCTAGCTAAAATACCCGATATTTATGGACTAGTACCATACAAGGTACCCCATGACCATGATACTAAGTTATATAATGTGTATTAAAACTAAGTAGTATTTCAAGTAAGTTGAGATAATTCTTAACTATGTGAATAATTGGGGTAATTAATGATTTTTGGTGGAAAATTGGCAAATTAATTAAAATCTTTGGGATAAAGATTAACGTGGCAGCTTTTTCCTTAAACACCTTGTGACTCTTACATTTACTAAATAGGTGGCATGAATCCAAAATGAGTCTTGGATAAGAGATAGTTACGGTGGCAGTATTTAAATCAAGGAAATATAAGAGTTATTTCCTTTCGTTTGATTAACTTTTTGGAGGATAACATTTCAATCTCACAAGAAATAAATCCAACAAAGCTTAAATGTTATTTTCTTATTTCTTAAGAGAAGTTTCAACCAAGCATAGAAACATTACTATTCAAAATCACTTTCTAATCCAAGAAACATTAGCAACGTTAATTCCATTTCCAAATAGCAACGTCATTGCAAAAGTTTTAAGGAAAGGTTTCGGACAACTTTTCTTTGCATAAGCAACGTGATTGCTTCAAGCTTTTCATACGACTTGTTACGTATTTTATCGCAATAAATGTGTGTTAGAGGAATTGTCAAGAGAATCGGCTCAGGTATGTTAAGGCTAGTCCCTTCCTTCATTTAGGCATGATCTCGTAATTACATGAGTTTGATAACGAGGCATAAAGAGAAATTCATATTTCGAAATTTACGTATATTTTCCTAGTCTTGTAAGTTACAATATTCTCCTTATTGGAACTTCATATTCAATTGAGTATTTCCTTTTTCTAGTCAAGAGAGCAGAGAGTCTATATGTACAGTATTACAGTATTTTCATTACCATCGACCTATAATCGATGGGCAGGCCCCTATTAGGCAACCTCTAATTAGATGGTAAGTTATATACCGAGCCTACTGTGGCCGAGCGCCTATGAGCGAGCCCAGTTAGCCGAGATACAGAGCCTAGTATGGCCGAGCGCCTATGAGCGAGCCTACTACGGCAGAGCAGTTATATATATACCGAGTCTTATAAGGCCGGACAACTATTTTACTTACTATATTGAGAGAGTTGAGTCAATATCAGCTGGTAAGCATATCTTTAGATTATCATTGACTTCCAGTTGCTTTCAGTTATTATATTATCAGTTCAGTTTCAGCTTTCAGTATAGTGCCTTACATACTCGGTACATTATTTCGTACTGACGTCCCTTTTCTGGGGGCACTGCATTTCATGCGTGCAGGTTCAGACAGACAGACGGGTATACCTCCTCATTAAGTGTTGCCCGAGTTCAGCTTGATCGGTAAGCTCCATGCCTTTCGGAGTTGCCGGGTCTAGAGCTTTATGTACATATTGTGTATAAATGTATATATGTTATGAGTAGGCCGGGAAGCTGTTTTGATCACAGTATATCCACCAGTAGAGGCTTGTAGACATATCCTATCAGTTAGTGCAGCATGTTGGGCTTGTAGGCCTTGTATGTATATTTGGTTGGTTTGTCAGCTGTAGTAATTATGACGACCTTGTCGGCCCAGTTTTATATTGATATTTATTCAGCATTCGCAGTTGTCTTGCAATGTGGCCCATGGCTAAAGTATGACATCATATGTTCAGGGTCCCTTAGTCGCAAGTTGGTATGCAAGGATAGGTAAGGCACCGAGTGCCGGTCTCGCCCCCTGGTTCGGGGCGTGACAATAGTCTAGGCCGATATATAGATAGATCTCTCTCCATATAGATAGGTATCTCCGTGGATAGAGATAAAGATAGGGATCCATGTAGATCTTGATTAACTATTTCCATATTTTTTCTTGATTCTGATTGATTGCCTTTTTTTTACGACAAGTTTTAAATCTTAATGCAGGAAAGGAAATATCATTTTTAAATTATTACTTGCTGGATTGGAGCATAGACGAGCGATCAGAGCCAAGGAAATAGGGAAGCCCGTTATAGAGTAGTCGACCAGAAGTAGAAGACTGCTGTCCTGAGAGAAGGCGGCCTCTCTCGGGAAAGATGGCCAAATTTCTCTTCTTTCTTTTTGATTTCAACTTTTTTTTTTCAGGGGTCCAGAATGCTAAAAGGCGGGGGAGAAGGAAGTCGAACCTCTAATTGACCTGGACACATAAATAATTCTCAGCGTCGAGAAAGATTTGAGATTCCGTAAGTAACTCAGTGAGTGCTTTCTAAGAAGGGCTCGGAAGAAGAAAATGAAATAAGAACAACCGCGCTCTTAATAGATTGACTTTTATGCTAGTTCTTGCTCTAGCATGAAAGTTCCATTTCAGAGAAGGACGACGTACTATGATACTTTCTGTTTTGTCGAGCCCTGCTTTGGTCTCTGGTTTGATGGTTGTACGTGCTACAAATCCGGTACATTTCATTTTGTTTCTCATCCCAGTCTTTCGCAACACTTCAGGTTTACTTATTTTGTTAGGTCTCGACTTCTTCGCTATGATCTTCCCTGTAGTTTATATAGGAGATACAATCGTTTCATTCCTATTCATTGTTATGATGTTCCATATTCAAGTAGCGGAGATTCATGAAGAAGTATTGCGCTATTTACCAGTGAGTGGTATTATTGGACTGATCTTTTGGTGGGAGATGTTCTTTATTTTAGATAATGAAAGCATTCCATTACTACCAACCCAAAGAAATACGACCTCTCTGAGATATACGGTTTATGCCGGAAAGGTACGAAGTTGGACTAATTTGGAAACATTGGGCAATTTACTTTATACCTACTATTTCGTCTGGTTTTTGGTTTCTAGTCTTATTTTATTAGTAGCCATGATTGGGGCTATAGTACTGACTATGCATAGGACTACTAAGGTGAAAAGACAGGATGTATTTCGACGAAATGCTATGGATTCTAGGAGGACTATAATGAGGAGGACGACAGACCCACTCACGACAATAAGGAGAAGCAGTGGTTCGAATCCACATCGTGAGACCAGGACAGTGTGGAGAAGCATCGATAAATGCTATTAACATTGATGATACGGCTTAGAGGAATTCCTCTCTTGCTGCCGGACTGATTCCTTTCCTTTTGATGTGGACAAATGGGCATCCCTAGAATCAGCTGCTCTCCTTCCTGTTGGAGGAAGACAATGCGAAAAAATGCATATATTAGTAAGGCAAGGTGATTGTTCGTTGACAACATTGGGGCGTAGCGGATTGACTATTGGGATCTCTTTAGCTTTAGTATGACTATTACTATAGGCGCTGGAGTCAGCTTGTCTGAGTATGTAAACTATGTGGTGGATACGATAACAAATAAGCCTTCTACATCAGCCAATTCTTCTTCCATGAGGGACTTCAATGAAGCAAGATTTTTTGATTTCCCGTTCATCGTATCAACCGACAAAGACCCCGTACCTATACCCGATGAAAGTAAGGATGAAACCTTCTTTTATTCAAAACCAACTCACTCTAAGGAAAGGAGAGCTTTGCGAAAGTTTAAAAATGAATTGAGTGAGCTCTCGCCTAAGAGAAGAGTTAAATAAAACAGAGAGGGATTTTTCGACAACAAAAAAGCTTTTCTCCCCAACCGAGGTGGTAGACCACCTTATGGCCGATGTGATTACTAGACAAAGGGCAAAAGGATGGGGTTGAATGCGACTCTACCAATACCAATCTCCTCTGGAGCAAGGAAAAGCAACTCTTCCTAGTATCGGTAACGATTAACATATTCTTTTTTTTTTAGAGAGGGGAACCCTTACTTAAGAACAGAGAGTGGCTGAGCAAAAAAGAAAGGCAATGGATAAAGGAGAAGTACCCGGCCCAGCAAAGAAGGGTCTCTGATTAACAGGTTTTTCCTTAGTAAGCTAGCTTTGGTTGCTAAGCAAGCCAGGTTCTCTTTCACTCATGGAATGAGCTTTTTGGCAACTCTCTCTCAACACAAAGAAAGAAGAGATGAAAGGATCTTCATGTAGCCCTGACTAAGGTTTGAAAAGATTCTCGGGGGTACTATAGCTAGGGTGGTTTTTAGAAAGAGCGAAGATAGAATACGTCGTAGGGAACCAATTTCTATTGCTTTCCTCCTCTAGTGGTGATTCATTCTTTTGATGACCCACAGTCGAAAGAGTTGGTTGGCAGTTCAAACCTTAGAGGGAGTTGAAGAGAGGCCTTTCAGTTTCTTCAAAGGCACTAGGGACGAGCCATTACAGATGGTCTGATGCTTCTAGAGTTCGCTCATATCGAATTGTCCAAAAGCTCATCAACCTGTCCGAGGGATGATGAAGGCGATGCCACAATTGAGGGAACCGCCCTCTTACTCTTTTTTAGATAAGAATGCGAAAGACCCTGACCCTGCCAACCAAGCCCACTCAGATAGACTAAGTAGACTAAAAAAAGTGCACAAGAAAGACTAAGGAAACAAAACCTTTTCTCGATAACGCTGGGCCAAGTAGCGACACTTCACCCAGATTCGATCATCACGTCAACTTGCTTTATTCAACAAAGTGATCAAGCTTCTTAGCCACCGGGGACCGGCCTCGTGAACGCATTCGCTAAAGGCACTACTGGCCGGCTTTCTCAATCTT